>NW_009915993.1:0-23630 GCF_000696875.1 Nestor notabilis
GGGCAGTGAGCTTGCTGCATGCTCTTCTCTCCGTCCTGAGGATCTTGAACTTGACTATCTCATGGTTGCTACAACCAAGGCTGCTCTGGAGAGTCACATTTCATACCAGCTGCAATTGAACCCAATAGACCAATGTAGATATCAGAAGGACCATGGTAATGAGGAGTCCTAAATACAAGCTGTACAGTGCAGTCAGCACTGTGCCTTCTATTGATTTGGTGTCACTGCAGGAGCACATCCACCAAAGTCATCCTAAAGTACAAAGAATTTAGGAACAACTTTTAGGAACAACTTTCTCTCTAAGTAGTTGTGAATTTGGGCCTGGATGTCAATTCAAGACCACTTTGTGTACAGCAGACTGATTTTATTACAAAGACTTAGGTTTTCAGTCCGTTTTCGTAACTAATAGATAAATAAGACCTTTCTCTACCTGGAATGGCTACAAACCTGGCCTTTGTAGTGTCTTCTTGACTCAATTTTCAGCAGATCACAATTTCTGGAATCCAAATACACTTGAACAAAAAGATAAAGCAAGAGGGGCCAGGGCTGAAATACTCCATTCTTAGTAACTATCTAACTTCCTTCCCCTAAATCAAACTCTCATTTTCCATTGTGGGTTTTGCAGCTTTCTGTGACTGATAACTTTTGCTATTACATTAATTTCCACTGTCATGATAAATATGACAAAAATATCTTTGATTCTTTGTGGGTATTGGATGCATTTAGTTTCATTACAAAGGAAGTGTATAGGTAGTGCAGTTCACTCCTTAGCAGGCTATGGTTTGATTGTTTAGGCTGTAAGCTGTCAGTTTGGCTTTCCAATGAAACAGAAAATGCAAAAAATGAGTACAAGATATGCTCTCAGGCGTTTGTTACCTGTGGTAAATAAACACAAAATGGCCACTAAATAATATATATGTGTATATATTTATATGTATAAATTCACCTGACTTTAAAGCCTATCAATAATCAATTCCTAAAAATTATCCCTCATTTTTACCAAAAATCAAATAAGCAAGCAAAGAAAAATGTTATCTGTACTACTGCAGTACTCTTCTTTTGCTGGGTAAGATGACAGTTTTTCTAGTGGTATTAGAGTGTCTCTTGTGGCAATGCTGGGTAATTATGATTTAGTATGAACAAACCTGGAAAATGCATTGAGAAATGACCAGAAAGTTTAAAAATCATTGAGAGCAAATGTCGTAGGAAGGTAGACAGGCAGATTGTCCCTATTCCTTTGTTTCACCTTCTATCTTATTCAGAGGAAAGAACATCATTGTTAGGGGTTTCTTCAGATAATTTACAGGCCTTTTCCTTGAGCACTCTCTAAGAGAGCAGTCAGCCTTAATCTAGGAGTGGATGGATAGCTAGCTTTGCATTTCAGCCACCATATCCTTACAGGGTTTTTTTGGAGAGGAACAGGAACCAAATGTGTTGGAATGTAGTGGCATGCAATATGCAGATGTATATGCAGGTGCAGCCATCCACAAAATAAACCTTTTCTGATTAATGATGGCTCTGACGGATTAGGAATTTTCCTCTGCAGTGATCTGCTGAAGCAATAGTGACACAAAACCAAAGGGGTAAAACAAAAAGCAAGAAGACAACTCTGGTAGACTTATGAAAAGAAACTAGTCTATCTCTCTGAGTGTTCCTATGTAGCCTGGCCATACAAATGTTCCTTCTGTAAAGATGATCTGAAATTTTGTAAGGTAAACTTCAAACTTGCTAACTTCAGCTATTAAACCAAAGTTGGTTCTTAACTGTAGACATGAAAAAGACTCTTTGCAGGGCTGGGGATTGCAAGGAATATAAACCAGCATCTGAACTTCCTTCATGTTGCAAGAGGTCACAGCCATTGAGCCTCCTTTGGCCACAAGAAGCATATTGTTATCTCTGATGTGTGTTCTGAGTCTACAATTTCTTTCTTTTTTTTCCTCTGCGCATTCCAATCTTTACTATGAAGGTCATTGTCACTGCATTGTGCTAAGTGACAACCAGAAATGAAGTGAAAATAAAAGTTATATAAACTTTACAAAAGTGAGAAGATATCTGGTATTGTCACATTCTGCTTGAGCCCTACATTCTCTGTCAACAACCCATTAAGTTTCTCATAGTCTGAATAGCAGATTTAAGTGTAAACTCTCTTTAAAGTACATTGTCTGGCAAAACAAACCCAGAAATCTGTATTTGCTGGATTGTTGCAAGGACTACAGTTCTGCAGTAAGATGTAAAACCTAAAAAACAAGATCTAAGAGTCAAGCCTTGTCAGCAATATATTGAACATATTTATTCAGTAAACTCAAAGATAATCTACTTTTTGAATAGCTGCTTTCAGACACAGAAATGAAGTAATTTAAATTTAACTGAATGTACCTCAGGTATTGAAAGAGAATACACAAAAGCAAAAAGCAGAGAGAGAAAGTCAGCTAATAAAACTAACTTTTATAACAGCTGTACAGTAACTATTTGAGTGAATCAATATTAAGATATTGTATTTATAACAAGGTAATAGTTAACATTATAACTTCAGGGCACTGTGCAGTCAGTAATTGATATTTGAAATAAGGAAATCGGGAAAACACTTTTTTGGTGAGTCTTAGAGCTACTTAGGGCTACTAAGAGATGCAATTGAAGTAATTTCCCAAATCCAAAGAGAAAAAAAAAATGGTGGAAGAATGAGATCTAAAAACCAGGATTGCATGATTTCTACTTTTGTATTCTTTCTCACAGACCCCTCTACTTATCTTTTAATAGAAAAGCTATTATAAAATATTGAAGCAGATAGATAGTCACTCTGCCTATCCTTTCAAATGATTTAGCTTCACATATTCTGTGGAGTGCGAATAGTTTAATTTGGAATGCTGGCCTCAGGGAATATCCAGAAAAGATCAGAAATAATCTGTCCCCAAATTATCTGTATTGGTTCTTAATAGTTAAGGATTGTTCTGAAAGCTTTTCTTAGCTGCAGTTTTTCTTACTCAGGATTCTAAGTGGCATCACTTTAATGCCTCTAACGATAACCAACATGTTATTTTATTTACCTTCATTATCAGCTTGTTTTGTCCAGAAGTCACCTGCTATTAGACACAAGAATATCTAGACAAGTTTTGTGATTCTACCTCAGTGTGACAGACTTATAAAGTACCCTATAAGCCATACTCCCGGGTCTTCCCTGAGACTGTAGCAATAGCAATTTCTCTTCTGCTTCAATCCTTGGAGCCATTGACCATGTCCAAGAGGGTATGAATTTCCCTTCTGAAGATTACCGTGAAGCCACTGAAGGCAAGGAGGTATGAAAGCAACACAGGGAAGCTTTCACTTACATAGACAGTGCATGAACACCAAACCATTGCAATGTGATAAAACCTGGACTCATCCTTCCCTCAGCTCTCTTCATCTGGGCTTCATCTTCTCTCAGCAAGCTTTCCCTAGCACATGCATGTCCTAGCAGGCAAAAGTAAAGAAGCAAAGTGAGGTCCAGCTACAGCTGGACACAATAGATCTCATCTAGCCTGAACCAAAAAGTGGGGGATTCATCTTGTCTGCCTGGAAGATGACCAGTCTGAGCCTGTCAAACAGGATCCCGTTGTAGTCAGTGGAAAGACATTACAGAAAATTAACCATAACACATTAAACTAGGTTTCTACCATCAGTGAGAAGACTGCCACCAAGTTTCACGTCACTCACTAATATCAGCAGAAAGTGGCTGCTATTAACCAATTGCATTTAGATGGGGTGAATTTCTGCTCACAAAGACTCCGAATTCTCAAAAAAAAAAAAAAAAAAATCCAACAAAAAGTGCTTAAACTGACTCTTTGTACCCTTTGGAGATGTCTGTATCATAAAGCAAGTCCACCCCACTCAACTGCCAAAAGAAACTTTTCACTCTTGACTTTATAGCCTTTAAGAAGTACAATTTGCATATAACTTTGTTATTTCAATATGTACTTAAAGTTCACATTCACTTTCTTACCTTCTGCCTAGTATCTCATGCTGTGGTCAAGGTGCCTTATAGCTCCCAGGTGCAAAGCAATCTGTAACCTGGTTCACTGCTTTGTTTTGAAAACATCTTAGAAAATTTTTCCTCCAAACTTTAATAAAAACCGAGCACCTACTGGAAGAGGATGTAATTGATGAATGTTTCTTAGAGTAAAACTCTGCACTGTCCAACTTCATTCAATCCACCTAGTTTCTGAAGGAAGTCTGGCACCAGCAAAAAAAGGATTAAAAAGATAGATAATAAGCCTTGACTTTGCCCGAATTGCTGAATGGTTGTTCTTCGGTTTTATTCTACATCTTTAGTGTCATTACAAAATGGGCACAAATTGTACTATGAAATCATCTTGTTCATTCAATAGTCTCATCAGCTAAAGCTTTTTCCATAGCAATTTCTTAAAGCTAGAGGTTACACTTTTTTTATTTTTCTTTCTCTCTCCTGTTTCTTCAGCTGGTCTGAAGGATAAACAGGTTTTAAAATGGAATATATTTTGAAGGCAGAGTTAGGGATTTGCATGTTTATTGGTTTTGTTGTTGTTTGTTCCTATGGTTGTTTCCTTTTCTGCATTACAAATGAGTAAGTTGTGATTTTTGCATTGCTAGCCTGGCTTTTGCTATCCAGAAGAGTTTGCAACCTTAGGATTCTTTTCCTCTTGCTTTGGTCTTTGGTCTTCTAACCTGTTGCATAGAGAGATTTTAGAAGTACTGTTCAACAAGGCTAAGAGATTTTTCTTTCACTAAGCTATTGAGATTGAGTTAATACACTTCCTCTTCTTAAGTAATATTCATTTATATTTGATGAGAGTAGGTGGGAAGGAACGTATTTCATGTTTCACATAGAAATGCTTCAACAAATAAAAACCCCAGCAATAGAAAAAACAGACGAAGAGAGAGAGCGTCATGTAGTTCTGTTTCTATTTGTTTCCAGATTTACTTATCTCTTATTAAGGGAAGAATAGAATGTGTACATAGTAACAATGCCATCTCTGTTTATGAGAGGTTACAGAGAACACTTGGCCCTGAAGGATATGAATAGTTTGGGAATGAGTTTTTCTGTTATAGTTGAATAATATTTCCAAAGCCTTATGATTCTGATCATCTTTCATGACCCAGCAGTTGAGAAACATCAGTATTGTTTGCTCAGGGATAATTCCTAAAAAAAAAAAAAAACCAACAACAAAAAAAAAAACCACCACAAAACCAAAACACTATAAGGAAAAATAGGAGCTCAAAATCTTTACCTTCTGATCAACACAAACTTCGTAAGTGGAATAAATATTTGGCCACAGCCTTATTATTTATAGTCAGTATCCTCAGAATTTACAAGACCTGAGTCCAGTGCTCAGGTACATTTTGGATCGAGAGTCTTTGCACATCACAGCAGCAGCACAGTGGTGAAAGATATTTCCAAAGGCTGCTGGCTTTTGTCTTAATGCACAGCTGGTGTCATCTGAAGGGGTTATCTCAAAAGGCATATATATAGCCAGCCATATGCCTTAGTCTCCATGGCAAGTAACAAGGACAAGAGGAAATAAAAGAAAAAAAATATGTTGAAATGAACAAATACTAAACTCTCTGGCATAATATCAGCTTGAAGATTGAGTGTCACAATTTCTTCTCTTGCACTGCTCTCAAAAAGGTCATGTGGGAAGCTGTACTGTCCAATGGTTATCAGCATAAACTGGTTTGGACTTAAACGAACTTCATTTCCAGCTTTTACTGTGATTTTCTATACGAGAACTGAGACAAGTGACCCCACTCCTTCTGTCATTATCCTATTTGGATCATAGGTTGGGTCAATGGCAGTATCTCTTTTGATTATATTCTCAGCTAAGATCTCACCTGAAGAGTCTGATTCTAATATGATTGAAAAACTAAGGAGGTGAAACAGGAGAGTGTTAGACAACAGGCTTTTCTTAAGATTTGTTCTATAACTTTGTCCACATAATGGCTGCAATGAATCTCTGATGTTAAGACCCACAACTGAGTATTCTGGAAAGTGTTTAAGTGGTCTTTCTCAGCACACACTACATTGTGGGTCTTTTAAATGGCTACACTAGCATTTTCTCCATTTGCAGACTTTCTTTCCAATGCTCAAAGAAGACTTTTACCTTAAAGCATATTTACCTTCACTGAGCTGAACGAAAACTTTTTTCCCTAAGAAATGCATTTTTTCCCTAAGTGTCTGCAGACCTCAAAGAGTTAAATCACACCAGTCTCATGAGTGATGGTGGAAAGGAAATAAAGACTTTACTGCTTGATTATCTACACAAAAGGTTGGGGTTTTTTAATAAATATCCATGACCTTTTAACTTCAATTGAAATACCACCCATTTAAAAGAACATATCCCCATCTCATGATTGTGTATGGACAGTGAGTGGAGAAGAGCATTTCAAATTCAAAATGTAAGGGAAATCAGGTAAGCAGAACATTACTGTCTGGATTAGAATTTGGTTCTGTTATCAGTTATTAGCTTCTAATACCACAAGTTTCATATGCTCACACAAACACCCCCACCCCCCCCCCCCATACACTTATGGAAATATATGTGCTGACTTATGAGCCATTTCTTTCATTATTCAGTAACAAAATAATGTCTTTGTTTCAAATTATGATGGCAGAAATACCCACAAGGCTTCACTCCAATTCCCATCCAGAAAGTTTGACTAATTCTACAAGTAAACTGTACATTGTGAAAGTACTGAAAGTTTGTTCTTAGCACTGATAAATTAGTAGAGGAAAGTGGGGAGTAGATTTTCTTTTGAACAGAGGCAAGACTGGACAAAGAGAATAAGTGAAGCTGCTGTTGTTTGCAGGCTTTCCTTAAGATGCAACAAATTCGGACCTGACAAATGTGAAAAAAATCTGAAAAAACATAATGTTAAAAAAGACATTAAAGTAAAATATTTAACAGATCATTTCAGTTGCACTGTAGGAAATCTTTATATGCACCTCTTGTCTCATATTGCTAGCAATATTATGGCTTTGTTTTTGTATGATGTATTTTTTAGACTTTTAGGGCAATTTTTTTATTCTTCTTTGGGAATTTTTGATGTATGGGGTAGAGTAGTGTCATTCTGAATTCTTTTCCTCATTATTGTATAAAAGAGTCCTGGAGGAACAGTATATCTCTTGCTTAGTATTTGTTATGCCTAAAAAAAATAAATTATGATGTTTATTGAATTATTAAAATCATGTCATTTTAAGAAACTGAATCTGATTTCTTCCAACATTAGGAAACTTTACCCAGGACCCTCAAAGGAATTTAGGCTTCCAACTTCAGATTTCATTGGCAGAGCTGGTTAGAGGGGTTTATCCATCTTAGTTTAAATGAGTAACAGGTTCAGGTTTAAATATTCCTTAGAATATCTAAAATATTAATCAGAATTATTTAGTGGATATAGTTTTAGTGTTTTACATTCCTCTTAATAGAGACAGTTTCAGCTACAGTCCTTTGTCATAATGGATTATGTAAGTGAATTCCTGAATGTAAATGTTGCTAACCTTGAGACTTATTTCTGCCCGTCAAAAAAAAGAAAAGAAAAAAAGTTGTAAAAGGACAATTGCTTCTCTTTATCATTTTGAAACTTTGCTCTTTTTGTTTAAATTTATGTAATGTTTGCTAAATCATATGGTTTTGTTTCTGTAAAATGACATCATATTTAGAAATTCCTGCAGCTGCAGCTTTTAAATAAATGGATGTTCAGAATAGGAAAGTTTTCTTTCAGATTGAGCAAAACATTAGTCTAAACAAAATGTATATGTGTCTGGCTGTATTAATCAGATTTCAGAATTATTTCTGAAAAGAAAGCTATCACAATTCCGTGCTCACTAATGTTTCTTCTAAGGAATGCAGGACTGCATGTTAAGTTGTGTTTGAGATAGCTTTCCACGTGTTAACACAATATTAATGGTATAGCTGAAGGGGTATGGCATTCAGCTTGGGCTGTTAAAAGTACCCAGGATCCTGGGTAAATATGTAGACTTCTAGACAATACAGATTTACATGGACTCTATTTATTGCTTCTATTTTTAAGACCAGTTTGTCCAAGACTAATAGGTCTATACAACCTTACACTGTAAGCTTGATTTGGGTATGGCCAAAAGCATACCCATAAGAATGGGTAATAAAAAATGGACTTGCAGACCTGAGTTTTTGATTTCATTGAAAGAAATCTTTAATGTCTCATTCCAGCTCTTGATTTGAAGAAATGTAGTAGTTTAAGATAATATATTGATTCCTGAAACAGCTGGAAAATTCATTATGTTTGCATTAGGGTCAAGCAGCACAACACTGTAGCTTACAAAATCTGTCGATCAGTTGTTCAGGTGATGTCTGCCTCAGTGTTCCCCAGGATACCTCACATGCTTGTTAATTATAACTATTTTTCTATCTTAACTTTCTCTTCCTCTGTTTGTCATTGATGTTAAAGAATCTACTGCTTACCCATATAGCTTCATGAGTTTAGTAAAGGTTAGTCAATCCACAAAAGAAGCAATAGCAATACGACTTGTCTGTACCAACATAAGGTAATGCAGATTCAATGCATTGCATATAGTACTGAGAACAGCTGAATACCTACCCATAACTAACTGCTCACTGATTAATATGACTGCTTTTCCAGGGTATGCAAATTATTAGTGAGTATATGTGGGGTTTTTTTAAATTATGTTAACCACAAAGAAAGGGTGAAAAATTAATATTTGCAGTAAAAAATAAATCCCAATCTTTTAATGAAGAGCAAAAGAGGTTTTCCTTCTTGGTTGGAGGCTCAAGCACTGCAGTATATCAAGTAAGAATTTTCCCTCCAGATTTTGAAAGTTCTTTTCTCACCACTCAAATTTTTCATGGGACTAGAAAATTTGAAGAAGACTGTTTGAGGTCTTCCTTTTCCACAACAAGAAGTTTAACATCACAAGATAAGCTCTTGTTAAATAACTAATATATTAGAACAATAAATTTGAAATAGGAATCATAGAATGGTTTGTGTTGGAAGGGAAGTTAGAGATCACCTAGTTCCAAACCACCCTGCCATGGGCAGGGACACCTTCCACTAGACCAGTTTGCTCAAAGCCCTGTCCAGCCTGGCCGTGAATGCTGCCAGGGAGGGCACAGCAGGCAATAAGAAAAATTAAATATCTCTTCTCTATAATATAAGAAAAAGGAATATTTCAAAATAGCTTTTCCAGTGTTAAAATATGGATAGAACCTACAGCATCTCCTGCTTTGTGCTGTGTAGCTAGACAACAGAAAAAAAAAAAATCACCATAGGGGTCATTCCATAAAATAGAAACTTTTTGAACATTGTAAGCAAATATGATGGTTCCTGACTTTTTCTTGCTCCTACACTTCAAATATATTAATTCATTTCCAGCTTCTTCCACTCTTTGTATGGACAACAAAAGCTAAAGGTCTGATTATACAAATAAAAACAAAATCATATTCATATTTGCAAACTAAAGGATTTGTGTCCCTTACATAGCCCTTGCACTACACTTTCATAAACAAAGGTAACTTTTAGAGGCAGAAGTGTACACACTCTCAACAGTCCCTCAGTGATTTAAAGTCTCAGTCTGTGTCTTAAAATATGGCTTTCATGAGGGTAAAACTCCTAACCCCTCTTAATATGAAAGAACACACACAACCTAGTGAGCACAGATAATAAGATTATGTTAATTTCTTATGAGAGGCCAGAAAGAATTATCAGAAAAGGAGGCCAGACTATTACACCAAAAAGATGTTGCAACAGTGCAAGGCAAAAAGGCTTGGAAAATTGAGATGTTTGTTTATTCTGACAAAAGTGTGTATTTCTGCACTTTACATCATACCAATAAAGCATAACTTCACTCTGGAATTTTATGGTGAATCCTGCTTTTCAAAATTTATGAATGTTTATAATTCCAATAATTTAGAATTTGCAAAAAAGGCAGAGATTACCCTGAAGGGAAGGAATGCCACAGAAATGTTACTTGTTACAGCTTAATGGCTTCACAGGTAGATACTAAATTTGCTAAGACGAACTGCTAATTTTTTATGGTGCTTCTAAAAAGTTGTTTGCCTGAAGCATTGCCCTCAGAAACTCCCTTTATTTATCTGCCATGCTATTGCACTGTTTGCTCTCCACACTTGGCTTTTGCAAGGTAACCTGGAACAAGCCAGCACTGAAGCACTCTGAAGGTGTAAATGTAGGTAAAAGTGCCTGTGATCTGGTGAAACTGGAAGCAGAGGAAACAGAAGATAGGGAAGCAGCACTTGTCATTCACATTCCAGAGCACAAAATGTTCAGCTTTCAGAGGAGGAAAGCCAGTGAATAATGGTTATAGATTAATTAATGCTTCATAGCCTTCTAATTTTATATCTTTTGCATTAAACAGTCATGGAATGAAATACATAAACCATACTTTTAGAGAAGAGAGACACTCACATTTCTCTGTTTCCAGGTGAGTGCCTATCACAAGAATATGGAGTCAGGCTCTGCTGCACTCTCTCACATTCCCTCCAGTCTTTTGTGCAATGTGGAATAGGTTTTTACAGGAGAAATTGAAAATGCCAACTCACATTAGCCAGCTGATTAGTAGTTACTGCACTCTCAAGAAAAGTGGATTTTCATTTCAAAAAGAAAAGTTAAATCCAGGTCCTCTCCCTGTCAGTTGCATGGTGTAACTAAAGAATACTTTAGATGGGTGCATATTGTGTGTACTGCTGTGAGGTAGATGTGTCCCAACATTTGCTGAATTGGGTGTCTCTGTAATACTTGGAAAAATGCCTAATGCATGGACTGCAAAGGGCTGAGGAGCTAGATACTCCTTGGTTGATTCAGACTGAAAGCATTTTTTAGCTTAGCATATGCAAAAACAGAACTAGATGCAAACAAAGCCCTTCACCTCCAAATTTTGGTGCCAGCTAAATGTAAGTTTTTAAGATTGTGCACCCAGGTACTTTAAATACTGCAAAAGCCTGACTTGAATTTCTAGAATTTCACTGTGTTCAAGGGAATGATAGTCTGGAACTGTCCATGGTAATATCAGAGTTACGGTCTAGGAAAATTATAGGCTGGATATAGGAAGGGCTTATGCTGAGAGAGCTGGACTTTATTGAACTACTTTCCCTAGCTTTATAAACTGCCTGCTATATACCTGACTAAGATACACAAAACAACATCAACAAAAAAACAAGGAAAAACCAAACCAAACTAAACCATAACACCCAGCAGCTCAAATATTTTTAACAGCATCTTTTATAGTAACTGTGTAATGGTCCTGATTAATTGGTCCCATCATGCCAGACAGTATACAGAGGGGAGAGTAGTTCCTGCTTAGTAAAGCAGTAATAAACATGATAGACCAAGAGAAAAATGTCTTAGTATAGGTCCCAGCAGCTATGGCACACTAACAGGCTCGTGAATCACAGGGTAAGACACTGGACTTCATTTATGTGTGGAAATACATGTTGTAGGTTACAACATCAAATCACTATTAGCTTTTCAGAAATGACAGTTAGGAAGGCAGCTTCAAATATGTTGACTTTCCACAGCCTCCACAGTTGTCAGCTATAGCCCTTGATAGTAGGTTTATCACTGCTTTGAGAGAGGTAACCTGATCTCTCAGGCAGCTGTTGTTTTTTACCTAAAGAAAGGGCCATTTCTGTAGAGTAACACATAATTTGTTTAGCATTACCCATAACATTTTATGACTGCTTTCATAAAACTCCCACTTTTTGGCAGCTTTTCTTACCCAATAAAGTGTATGAAGGAAGGAAGGAAATAGAGCCAAGAATAGTTGTTCTAGCCATCACCAGAGCACTTGGGATGGAGGAGAATCTTTAAATATGGGGGACCAACACAGAGGTGGGTGGAAGATAATTTGTGTGAGTTTGCTTTTAACAATTTTATTTACCCTGGCTTATTTAAATCTTTTTTTTTTTTTTTCTCTATCTCTGGAGACGTGTATCTTAGCCTATTTTTTAAACTCACTATTCTTTTTGTAGTTCTAAGCTACTGTGAGAATCAAAAAAGGAAGAAAAAAGCCGAAAACTGTCAGAGCTCTGACAGGTGTTCTCTGACAAATTTTTCCAGGGAGGTTTAAAATGTTATTTTTCCTAAGCTTGCCCCTGTCTCTCCTCCCCCACACTATGTAGAAGGCTTGACATAATCCAGGAGGAGCCTACACACCACATACACTGACTGACAGACTGACCCATGAGCTTAACCCCATTTTATCAGTTGTTCAACCTAGGAAGTAAGGCTGGGTACTGAAGTTGATAAACCTCCCATTTGCCTTCTGATTCTCCTCTGGAGGTGATCCTATCTGACAGGAGAGTAAGCGCAGTAACATGTTAAATCATTCCGTGAGTCAGACAGAGTTCCTGTCTGAGATCTCAAATCCCTCTATCTAGCTCCCTACCTCACAGCAACTTTCTGGTATTTTAAAATTGTCTTGCTTCTTCCACATCCCTCAGGGAGGCTAATTTCAAGGTTCAGTGCATCTACACTGTCCAGATTATTGTTTTTCCCTTCTGGATACTCAGCCTGAGTTCTCCTCTTACACTAACCCCATTAGTTACTTGCATGATTAAACTAAGTGGGTGAGCCTGACAGAATGTGAGGTCCTTGAAAACCCTCCAGTTTTGGAGAGTGTGGGTTTGTAATCTGCATTTGACTTGGAAAATATTCTACTGATTAAATGCTCTCCCATTATCGTAATGAATCATTAAAGCTAAAAATTATTGAAATCTATAAAAGCAAAAACTAACACAAAAAGAAATCACATACAGCTCATTGTGGAAGAGTTCTGGCTGTGAATTGGGGATCCCTTGAATAAATGTCTTCATATTTGTATTATAGACCATCTTTTGGCATTTCAATGATTGTTCAGAGGATTTGAAATACTTTTAGTTTACTTTCTTAATCAGAAACTATAGTCCCTATTTAGACTGCCATGGCAAGAAAAATTTAAAGGCAGAAAAATCTGCTATTTTCTGTACTCAACTGTTGGAAGTGCTCAACACTTTTTCATCATAATGCTTCTCTCTTCCTCAATTATTCAGCATCCTATTGTCTACTCTTTAATTGGATGCAGCGAAAACCAAAGAAACCTAAAACCTTCCTGCAAAATAAGATTGAATTCTCTTGTGTCTATCATTAGGTACTTCACGAGAAAAAGATTAAAAACAAATAAATAATTTATGCAGTAATGTCCATGTTTCTGAAATTAAAAATAAGTAGACCTGGAATAAGGGCCTAATAAGAGAGCGTTTCTACCTATGTCTGTCAGAAGGATGGCCCTCTGTAAGTGGGGGTTCCTTGGGGTCCAATGTGGTTTACACTTATAGATTGGCATCTTTCTCATAGGAGCGATTCTTAAGTTCTCCCCTGCATACTCCCTCTTTCTCACAAATCTTGGAAGGACTCTGTATGAGACAATGGACATAACCATGTAAACAATGGATGTAATCAAGGTTAATCAGATCAGTTTTACAAATGAGAATGTTTTTCAGGGCATATATGATTTTTTCTGGATTCAGCCATCTCATTTTAAAAATGCCAGCACAATGACTTTAAATATGACAAATTAAATTTACTACCTAAATGAAGATCATGGATATCACAGACAAGCAGGAATAATTTAGACCTTAATTGGACCTCTAAAGGTAATTAATTTTCCAGTGATGTTTGGTATAAATATTCTCTCCTTAATTTATTGAAGTAGAACTCTGATATGTTCTTGCATCCAAGTATACTCCAGTTATAAATAGAAAATTAGGAATGTCCAATACCATTTTTGTTCTTTTTTTTCTGCCTTGTCAGCAGACTGTGGTATGAAAGTGGTACAAATACAGCAGTTATGCATTAAAGGATTCAATAGCTGATGCCCTAATCCATAACCGCATATCAGTATGTGCTGACATTTAACATAAGGAGTTATATCTGAAACTAAAATCATTGAGTATGTTTATTTAATGGGACATAACGTATTTATTCAGTGGGACCTAAGCCATTTACTGAACTAAAGTCTAAAAGAGTTGGAATCAAGGATGTGAGGGAAGTAGGTCAGGGTTTTTCAATGTAATATTTCAAATGGTCTGTAGCTAGAAAAAGCCAGGCTGTGGCCAGTGCATTTGTATAGGAGCCTGCAAAATACTTGCCTGGAAGTATTTTGCACAGGAGCCTGGAAAGTATCTAGAAATCTGCAAATGAAAAAGGCTTAATGCTGTAAGCCATTGATCATGAAGTTTCCATAGAAACTCCATGATTGTCTCTTCTTGAGAAATGAGCTAACTTCATGTATTGTGAATGGGAGAATGTAGTTACTGGGAGCTAGATGTAACTTGCTTGTATATCTTTATATAAAATTAGATAATGAACAAAATGCAACGCAATGGTGCATATGTCTTTCCCATTTCCAGTTATTGCATGGTATTCTTGCTCTTTTCAATACTTCTGTTAAACTGAGGATATATGGACTTTCAGAAGACTGAGAGATGCTAAGGTGGGGAAATGCTTCCAAGCAGCTCAGGTGTAGGATTTAAAAATTAGGAAAAAAGAATAAAAAGTTATTAAAAACAAAGAAATTTATATTCTGTGGTGGAATCTAAGGCTCCGTGGTGGATGCCAGGCTTGCAGCAATCAGAGCATACTTCCACAGGTTGTGGTCGCTGCGTGGATAGGGCCTTGATTCCAGCATTTCTCCATCCTTTCATATTTTAAATCTCTTCTCCAAAATGGAAAGATTATAGACCACAGTCTGTAAATCAATTTAATTTTTCTATTTGGGGCTCTTCTATTAAATTGTGCTGTTCTGCTCCTCTTCCCTGTCTTGGTACTAATAGTGGGCTGACTTCCTTACCTCCAGGGGCTGCCCAGCTCCTCTAGACCTCATGAGATGTGGCCAGCTCATGAGACTTCCATGCTTTGCTCTGGGTAAGGCGCCAATTTTCTGCCCTTCCTGCTTGTGTTAGCACTGGAGTATTTTTGAGAAGCTGATCTGGTCAACGATTGATATGGTCCAAAAACGGTGATTAATTGCCTCAGTAGGAAGTGACCTCCAGAGCAGTGGTGTGGAGTCATCCGGTGGGGGTGTGTGTGTGTGTTTACCCAGAAGTACAGAACTACTTCTTAGTGTGGGTGCCTTGAATGTTGTGAATAGTTTTAAAAATTAAAGTGGTTTTTGATAATTAGTCAAAACAGATCATATTTTTTCCCTAAAATCGACACGCTTATAAATGCTGTATGAAAATATGCTAGTTCTAATTTCATTTAAATTTCCTCTGAGAAGTGGATGAGAGCAGCATTTCCCAAACAATCTAGTCTAGGCTGAGGGTTTTTTCCTTTCTACTATCCTTCAGGTTTCCACTAAGTGAATAATAAACATGTTTTCCTCAGAAATTACATGCCTGCAAGTGAACTTCTTTCCTTATAAGCTATATAAGAAACCATTTCTCCTATTGTACCTGCATGAATAATATCTAACATTACACAAAAACTCTTTCTTTTTTCAAGACAAAACCTAAGTTGTAGAATGTAATATGAGGATTTGACTTAACAGAACACTATGCACTTCCTTTAGGCTTCATTTTTTATATTCTTAAAAAATTATAAGATCTACAAAGTAAAAATATTAAAGAATAATAAAATGGATACTGGGATGACAAGGCCTAATTCTTTAAAAGCATGAAACAGGATTTTTTTCTCCTGATATTAGTGTTTCATGTTGACACTACTTTAAGTCCTTAATGTTTTAATAATACATAGCAATTTGGAGTCATTTGTCAAGCATTAGATTATCAGCCATACTTCTATTAGAAATTAAATTAAATCAAATTATAAATGTACTAAACCTTCGTCAAAAGATGAAAACAAAAGAAAAACAAAAAAACAAACAAAAAAAAACCCCAAAAAACAAAAAACCTCCAAAAAACAAAAAAAAAACCCCAGAAAAACCAAGCCAAAACAAAATACAAAAAACCCCACAACAAAAAAGGAAATCTAACTAAAGAATGCAGAAGTCTAAAGATAAAAATATCATGTCATTTATATTTAAATAAGAAAAGATCACTGTGTTCTGATTGAGTAAATGCTGTAATAGGATTAATTTTGGCTATTTCAGGAAAAATAGCACAAACACTCAGATACCTGTGCCATTCTGCACCGAGACCCATCATTCTGTGTCACTGAGTCTGTGACAATAATCATATCAACCACGTAGGCCATCAGGTATACACAAATCACTTACTGTGTTGGGTATAACTGTATAGTGTCTGTAGAGGTGCGGAGCACGTAGAGGAGAGAGGGAAGGCTGGATGATAGCCCGGGCTCTCTGCATTGCAGAGCCTTTGCATATAGCTCCTGAGGGTCTGTGCAAGTCACATTATCCTGTCCCACAACAGCGGAGGGATTTAAGTCAATGCCTGAGAGGCCCCCCCCTCAAAACAAGAAGCCACCCCTTCTTGTACACTCAGCTCAAAGTGCTTAGAACCTGATCTTCTAACAAAAGAGTTACTTCCCATGACTTCCAGTTTTTCTCCCACTTACATATTAGCATCTTTGAAGCCACTTCATGCCATGTGGGGCCATATTGGGGTTAAAGCGTGAGGCAGACTCGTCTTCGCTCTGCTTCATTTTCACAAAGAGGGAAAGTGATACGTCCTCTCCTCACCATCTGACAACTTCATTTAAAATCTTGGCTTCATTGCAAGTCCATGGCAAGATTCCCACTGATACTGAAAGGATATGTTGTCACTACTGACTGCAAAACCAGTTAGTAGATGATGGAGAAAATGTTGTCAGCCTAGCGATGCAGCAATGCAGGTAATGCTCACTGGGATTGTGAACAGGTGGGGGACCATTTTGTCTTTCTGGGAGTAACTGGCATATGTGAATCTTCACAATGGAGCCTTTCACATATCAGGAGGCTCAAGTCCTTTGTAACTCTTGTGGCAAAAAACAAGCTGTCTCGGACTCCTGACTGAGATGGAGAATCACTAGATAGCCTGTTCCAGGGATTGAAGAATGCTGGGTGGAGACAAAATGTAAGACACACACACGCACCAAACTGCTAGAAGGCTTATTACAAGATCCAGAGATATAACAAGCTAGAAAGAGAGAAAACTAAAGGCTACCAAAGAATAGATTAGGCCCAGATTCTTACCGATCCACACACTTGTCCAATGACCAGGAGACCAGCTCCAAGGTGCATTGAGAGCAAACAGGGTGGCAGGCACATAATTTTTGTGGGCATCCCCATGGAGGTAATGTTGGCCATAAAAGGTAGTTGGATCTGCCCCTTTCTCAATCTCTCTTGAACCCCGGCCTTTCATATGGCAAAAAGTGCCAACTCATCCTGACGCAGGGGGCCAGCCCACGTCAGGAGAAGTAGCCTTGTTAGCTCTTTGCCATGCACACTCACTCTAGATGATCGGGGTGGTCCACCACAGACCAAATCCACAGTGTTAGACCCATCTAACACAAATGCATACATGCTTTTTATCTTGATCAGGATGGTCCACCACGGACCAATTTTCACAGTGTTAGACCCATCTAACACATAAATTTATTGTTAAACAACTCATTGTACACTTTGCTCAGCAAGTTTGCTGGATTCAGGCACAAACGCAAGGCTTTTTGCTCTTGATTTGCAACAGAGCAAATTTGCTAATTCACTAATGCTGAGCAATATAAAACAGAATTCAGATGTCTTTAAGTAAATGTAAATGTCAGTTATCAATAGCACATCACTTTGAAGAGGGGATAGGCTGCTTAAGCTACTCAACCTGTTTGTGTGGACGGAAAGTTTGTTGTACTGGCAATGACAGAATTGACACCATTGCTCAATTTCTTCCCATATTTGAAAAAAACCCAAACATTACAGCAAACATATATTCAAAATTAAGCACAAACTTTTCTTAGTGCTCCTCCCACTGTAATGCAAAATTTATTCAGTGGCAGGGAGGTAGTCCTCTTAAGATCACCATATTATTTTCTTTTTCTTTCTCTCATGTACCTGTAGCTATCCTCACTTGTTAGCATAACTGAGCAGTTCCCTTCATTAATCTGGTCTAATGATCACAACGCTCAAGGACAAAAAAAATCCAAAGCAACTTCGACCCTGGCACGAACACAGCCAAGCACATCTGATTTCAAGTATTATCACAAAGACATCCTCAGACTGGAAACTGCCCATTTAAATTTTGCTGATTTTTCAGGGAAAGGACAGATTCTTATTTCATCAGTGCTTTCTGTAGATTGGAAAGCACTTTTCAAAATACTTCAATAGGTAGCAAGGACCATACCAACTGCTATCGAGTTTATGCTGCAGGACTAGCCTTTAGATAGTCTTAAGCACATAAAACATAAATGACACTTACTGAAGCAGAAAACTGAACTCTAGTCCACCAACTTACCTCTCTGGTGCAATCTAATGGCCTCTTGGGACTTTTTATTTCATTCAATAAACGAATCCGGACACAGTGATGCCAATGCCAATGAAAACTGCAGCTTGGTAAATCTGTAAATTGCTGCAGCAACTAAAGCTATGGTAGTTTTGACTTTTTGGGGTGCCATAAAATTGCAGTTGCAAACAAACAAACAAAAAAAAATACAGTGGATGGTAGATATCTTATTATGGACGGCATCTTTGCCATAATGGAATTATCTTTCTGTCCTGTATTCTTTCAGAAGGGATATTTGTTTGCAAAAGTTCAGAACAAAAAAACATATCGAGTCGCAATTATCAGTGTTTGTTTTCATAGCCTTTTCCACTCTTCATGCAGCAGACTATGCGTAATGTCTGGGCTGATGCTTTCAAAACCGTAGAGTATCTGAGGTTTTTGAACCAGAACTGGAGTATAGAATGTATGTAATAGCATTTGGCTTTGTGTGTTTGATTTAAAGATTAATATGCATCACTAAGTACAGAACAGTAAACACAATGAATGCTCCATATCCATGTAAAATACAGTAGCATTCTGAGAAGAGTGAGCTGGTTTTATCTCTATTAAGAAACTAAGTTAATGGAAAGAGTAAAAAGGGCTGCAGTAATTTATTTGCAAGTTGGAAATTTTGTAAAGGATTCAACAAAATGAGATGACAGATGGATTTAATAAGCATAAAGAGAAAGAAAATACAATTACATTATAAAAAATAATAGGTATTATTTGAAATGTATATAAATATTAATGTATTAAGTGTTGAATTGGCAGAGCAGTGGCGTTTACTACTCTGTGTGGAGGCTGATGGTTTGCTGGTAATGCTACATGTTCTGTATTATCAAAATGAGATAATTAAGAATTGCAAGTCTAGCACTTAGCCTAACCTATGGATCAACTATATACTTAGCTTTGGACTCACCCATTGGGTCTAGAAGTATTTGCAAAGTGTAATTTACTGAGCTGAAGACAGTTTCAACTGGGAATATTGTTAACACAAGCATCATTCAGATATTCAACTGCTTTTCTACCTGGAAAATTATTTGCTCTTCTTGCTTCAAACCTAACAGAGACTTCTATTTGATTTTCCCCTGGCATTTACTAGGGCTTTGAAGTTAGTTAAGTTAACATACTGTCAATTACAGCTTCCATTAATCATAACTGCAATGTTCAAAAATTTCCTACCAAGTTGATGTGGATGAATTCTTTTTTTACTTCAGAAGAAAAGGGAAGAAATGACTTTTGGAGAGGTACACTTCATCAGGGGCTGTAGTGATAGGAGCAGGGGTAATGGGTTCAAACTTAAACAGGGGAAGTTCAGGTTGGGTATAAGGAAGAAGTTCTTCACTGTGAGAGTGGTGAGGCACTGGAATGGGTTGCCCAAGGAAGTTGTGGATGACCCATCCCTGGCAGTGTTCAAGGCCAGGTTGGATGGGGCCTTGAGCAACTGGGTCTGGTGGAAGGTGACTCTCCCCATGGCAGGGGGTTTGGGACTAGATTATGTTAAGATCCTTTCCAACCCAAACCATTCTATGATTCTAAATTCTGCTTGAGTAAGGACTGAGTTAATTTCTGCCCTTACTCAGCACATATAAAAATGCAGGGGGAAATCCAGAGGGCAGAACCTCATCTGGTACAGCCTGAGCCCTGTCCTTGGGTTTCCTGCAGTGAGAGACAACTTTTCATTTCTCATGGAATTACCAGGACTAGAGTTATCCATCCACAAAATGGGCAGAGATTTCCTGCTCAGCTCAGTTATGTTTCAAAGACACATGGAATTTTACATTTGATTCCTGGTGATCTCCAGTCAAATGGCAATGTAATATCCATAACAGTAATGAGGAGACAACCCACTGGTTGCTTCACTTGGGACTCTCTATCTGGTCTATAGAAAATGCCAAGATGCTCAAAAGTACAAAGCATTAATCCCACCCCATTGTTTCAGGATGATTTGCTTGTTGTCAGTCCAGTGGAAAAGCAGGACCTAACTGAGGATGCTCACTTGTAAAAATAATTATCTTTGAAATTAAACCTTTGGTGCCTCATTTTATTTCTACAACAGATTTTAACATCTTTGAACTCTGAGATTACATGAAGTGTCTTCCTTTCAATTTTGTATGGAATAGCTCACAAATTATGGTGATAGAGGAAGTTCTATATTACGTTGGATGCCTTCCAATATTAGTTATTTGACTTCGAGTATGCAGAGAGTATAAATGGCTGCATCTCATGATGGTAGTTTGGTTTTGATGCAAATCAAGAAAACATTGTTTAAATTGTGGAAAAGGTTATGAATTTAAATTGCCAGCATACAGATAGCTGAGGGTTTGAAACACAGACAGATACTCCCTCAAATCTGTGGATTTAGCTAGAGAATAGATTTCAGTGGGCAGCTTCTTTTCATAGAAAGATTGCATGGCAGGGTCCTAATGCCACTGATTCTGAGAATTCTGGGATTCACATGCCATACTAGACCAATTCAGCCATATATATTCACATCCTCCAGTGTTAGGCATCTAAATTAAGGGGTTTGATTGGGATTGAGCTAATTTGTACAAGAGATGGAGAAAACCCCTAGTAGTAGTAAAATGAAAGCTCTGTTGTTCAGATAGGAAGTACAGACATCTCATTTAGGTATAAAAACTGCTTGCAAGTTTGTAGATCTGTTGGTATAAAACTGCTCTGCTCTACCAGAAATAGCCATAGGTTTCAGTTTGAGCCGTTTCAATCCAAGTTTCTTTTTTACTCATGAGCTACAAAATACCCATAACCCTCCAAAGAGCTTTGTATTTCCATTTGTTTACTGAAGAAAAGAGCTAGGATCTTTGAAAAGCACCTTTGAATATTTGTTTATACAAAAGTTGCTGTGAAGTGCTAGTTATTAAATGCTTGGTGGGCTTAGTAAAACACAGATCTCTCAGAATTAAGTAGGTATGCCACTAGCAAAAAGACATATTGAATAATAAAATGCTCAGTATGCCTAGCATTGTTCTGTGTAACTCTAAATTTATTTATAGATTTTGATTTTATAATAGGCGCCAGCATATCTCTATGGTTTGCCAATGCACCCAGAGGGAACGTTCATTTTAATCAAATTTAGTATCACAAAAATAAGCACAGGAACAAATCAACAAACCTCTGGCATTGTAAACATTGTAAAAAGACAGATGATTATGTTGCTAAGTTTCTTCTACCTTGAAACTAATTCTCCATGGTTCAGCTGTTGCTTCCCTAACCGAGTAGGGCTTCTGTCTCTTGCTACAGTGCTGTCCTTCAGGGCAGATACATATTATGTGTGGGTAGGAAACATGGCCAGCCAGACAGCTCGGTGTTACATTCACGTCTGGAGTCACTCATTAGGAGACAGGCCAGTGAAACATCTGAGAAATGGCTGAGAGGAAGTTCCAGAAAATAAACCACTCCTTCATTTTTGCTCATCAAAACATGTTCAGAAGAATCCTTTTATAGATAAGGATGTGGACATGGCATTCGTGACTGCCTTTAATGGAGTTTTTGAACTATCTCTGTTTCCTGTGGGAAAGACCATTTAATCTTCTTCAGGCTTTTTAAAACTATAATAGCATTATAAATTATTTTCAGGTGCTTCTGTTTTGTCATATTTAGCAATATTGTTAAGTGATTAGAATGCGTGCACAGGTGGTTTCCTTTGCCCTTGTCATATGTCCTTGCTGTGGGCAGTTGTGCTGCTGACATGGTGCCCCAACAAAGGGGGAGTCACCATGCTGCTGGGTTAAACATACCCTGTCATTTTGCTGAAACTTTTATGTTGATTGAGGACTTTTGTATTTCCAGAAGGTAACTGTATTTGGAATACACGAGCAACAGGAATATCTGTGAAGAAAATTGTAACTAGGTCTAGGTCAATCCTTAATTATACAGTTACTTTCAAATTATACTGAAGTTACTTTGAATTATGTTCTATTTTATGTGTAACAATATATATCAAATATACATGTGTATTCTTTATAAAATTTTGATTATATATTTCTTTTAGAAATACAATTCCTCAGAGTAAAAAGAAAGTCTTTTAGAGTGGTTGGCTCTCTTAAAAAAGCTAAGAAATACAGAAAGCAAACACTACCTGTAAAAACAGCTAAAATAAAACATTTACTATGAATCATAATTAGTTTTTAGTGTTTTCTCATCTATCCTACACTATTTGTTTTATGCTTTCTGTACCATATTCTCTCATTTGAGTGACAGACTTCATTTAACACTGTGGGAGTGTGAGTACTCCCCATCCAACTAGCCAAGACAATCAAACCTGGTGATTTTAAGAGGTCCTTTCCAACCTAAGCGATTCTGTAATTTTGCTACATTTTCTGAGAGGAAAACCTCACTCTGTTCTGACAATTTTCCCCACTGTTCAACTGTGTAAATGGTTTTGCAGTAACAGTATGACAAATGAGCCATACTTGACAGATGAGCAGTACTTGATCCAGACAAATCTGCAAATTCTTTTTCTTTTGGTCACCACTCTTAGGCCTCCTTTTTCTGTGTTCTCATCTGATCTTACACAGCTATATTCTAAGAGCTGCCAAGTAACTGGTATAATCATTTAAGAAAGGTTAGGCCGTGATTTGTACCAGAGAATTTTGCTGTACTTGATAGTGCAGGCTTCATGCATTACCATATAATGATGATCTCTTATGCTCTCACTAATTAGTATCTCATTTAAGCAATGAGAACGTAAACACACAATCAGGTTTTAGTTACCTACAACCCCAGCTACTTAGGGGGAGCAAAGTTATTGCTCTGAGTTTGTTTTTAAAAGATGACAATTAAATCTCCAGGTAAGGAAACACAGGTAAGGAAACAGTAACTGACAGTGGACCAAATTGCTTTTCTTGTAACATTTCAACATCTCATTTACTTGGGGATGAAAATTTCTCAGCTGAGAATCTGGCTAAAAAATATTGGAAAAATTGATATACAAAAAAGAGAGTTAATCTGCCAAGGAGAAAAATTAAACTGAATGTGTTGCTGGAAAGGCTTTTATTTTTTTTCCTTCACAACATAGAAAATCTGCACATCTAATTTCATTGTGCTGTAAGTCCTTTGAGGTCACTTGATGCTTAATCATCAGGAGGACTTGCAGCATCTCTCCTTAGGTGCATATAGTGAATTTAATATTTCACTTCTGTGGCCAGAAAGATGTTACTGGTTGTCGTGGTTCAAGCCCAGCCG
>NW_009915994.1:0-16922 GCF_000696875.1 Nestor notabilis
CGGCGCGGTGCAGTACCGCCGTCCCTCCGCCGGGTGGCGAGCCCCGGCTCCGCTGCAAGCCCCGGGGTACGGCGAGCGCTGCGGGAGCCTCAGACCCATTAGGGAAAGCCAATAATTGCACGGCTGGGTTTGCAGTAATAACAGCGACTTAAAGCAGTAAGCCTCCGGACTATTCTGAAGTTCAAACAGCGCAATAAACTATCAAATAAGGCGTCTAAGAGGATCTTAAAGACACAAGAAGGATTTTGCCTGGCAATAGTAAAATTTCATGAGGTTATTGGAGTTTTAGTATGCAACTGAAGCCTTAAGAGATTCATGTGAACGCTACCAAAAAGGTCTAAGCTTCTTAGTTTCTCAGAAGTGGAAAACCCTATTCCAGATTTCCGATGTCTTTGCTCACAACTAGGAATGAGAGGAAAGAAGAGGTTTGGGTTTAAACAACTAAAACACTGTCCAGCTGAAAGAGAAGTGGGATACAACACTTAAGTAATGAGTGGTTTGGTGTTAAATTAAGACCTTAAATACAAGTATAGAGGTTTTACCAAAATGAGTAACAGTGGGGTCTGTCCTTTATCTAGTAATAAAAAACAACCAAACAAAATCTGTGGTCTTCACTCTCCAAAGTTAATAAAAACAAACTATGAGAAAATGTATAGTAAAACACTTCATTATAATAAACATTTCATTAAAATAATGTAATTCAACTATTCCTTCTTGAGGTTTTTCTTGACATTCCTAAACTGATATTATTTATGAAGGTAAGCATCCCCATATTTAAAGGTGTTAAGAGCTCATGTTCTTACAAGTTTACTCAGTACAGCTGTTGAAGTCTTAATTCTTCTTCCACTACTCTAAGGAAAATTAAATACTGCAGATGTTATTCTTCATAATGCCATATACACAGAAGCAGTTCCTCATTTGCAGGCAAGTTATTTATTTTTTCCTACTTAGCTTCAAGGCAATCATGATCATTAGGCAATGCCAGGGTTAAATAAACATGACCTAAAGTGATCACAAGTCAGAATTTATTTGAAAGAGATATTCTCACATCAGTAAGTGGAAATCTAGGAACTGTGCTTGAAAGATTTCAAACAAACCCCTCTTTTCAGATGCACAGTTATAAAAAACACAAATAAAAATGCAGAAATATACCTGAAATTAAAATATTTCCCATCTTTGACACATATTTGAATTAGACAGGATACCTTGCCAGGAGTTTAAAGATGCTAGTGCTCACAATTAATAAATTAAAGAACCTCCATAGATTAAAGTAAAAGACAACAGCAACCAAAAAAAAACTCACAAAAAATGAGGAAAAGAAATCAGTACTCTCCAAAATAGTTTTATATTTACCCATTCCAGTTTTATACATCCAATCCTCTCTCACACTACAGCAGCACCCATATGTAAGAATATGAACTACCTTGTTCACGCATGTGCACTGACAGCCTCTCTGCAGTGTGCAGCCTGGACAAGCCCACCTGCCAGGAATTCCCCTAAAGACAACTGCATGAAACGTAAGAAGATTTGAATCCATTCATAAAAGATCACTTTGCTTAAGACAAAGCCAGCGTGGAACAGCTTACAGGAACTTGCGGTACTTTCAGACCTGATAGCCAATTTCTCCAGAGCTCCAAGCCTATGCAATTCCCAATTCTCAATGAGAAGGGGAAGACTGAAAAGCAAGTGCATTGTTGTTGGCCCTCACAGCAAGAAGAACAGTCTCTTCAGAGCAATCTCTGCTAACCAGTCATTACTGCCTGACACTGGTTCACTTCACTAATCTTTCCTCACGTTGTGAAACCTTTCTTCCTCCCACCCCATAAAAAGGGAAAAATATGTCTTGAAATCTTTTAGCAGAGAACTATTGCCAAAGAGTGTTTGAAATCTAAGAATGCTCTCTGCGCCATGATCTAGTACAAAAGCCAATTTCACAGCTCTTATCCCTTGCAGTAAATACAGTTACCACTCTCAACCTCTTCGATGCATCCCATGCTTCTTGTAATTATCCTCCCAGTCTGTCACTGGAAGCTGGGTATTTCCTCAGGCTTGCGTGTGATAAAAGGTCCACCGAAGTCAAGAGAAATCCACCACCTATCCCACTACCCTATTCCAGGGTCTCCTTCCCCCAGATTAAACCTCAGTACATCTGAGCATCTAAGCATCAGCTGTTGTTATAAGACAATACCAACATCCCACAGCCAGCTTGCCATGGGTAGAGACAGTTTTAACAATGAAAAGAGAAATATAACAAAATTAAAAGTAATTGGAAAGTCATGCATCTTTATCCCTCTTGTGTACAGCATAAGCATTTTATGAAACACTGCATATACTGATTGGAAAAGTATGTCTCAAGCAGTATTTATTTAAATACTGCAAAATAGTAGGCAGGAATAAGATTACCAGTAAAATCTGGAGATTTGTATTATGGCTTTTCAAAATACAGCCTTCTTCAACCCTAAACCACAAGGAGTTTTTCAGAGCTACAGGTGGGAGCTAGGAACATTTGTCTGTCTTTTTCGTCTTAAAAACTCTTGAGCACATCTTTTAATATGAGTCATTCAGAATTTCAGAGAGTATACGAGATCTTCTAGTAAAGAGAAGCAGAAGATAAGGAAGAACACATTACACAGTTTTGTTTAAAGAGGAGGGAATGTAGGACAATAGCTAGACATACAACCAGCTGAAAACCACTTTTATCTGTCGCACGCACTAGGCATTTTCATTTTGTAATTTCTCACAGTAAGTGTAGTTATTAGTGGGTTTCTGCTTTGTTTTCTTTCTAAGACATTATATAAGAGGAATGAGGGAGTCAGAGCCCTTTGAAGCACGCTCAGCACGTGAGAAGACTCTTACACCAGGTTCTTAGATACAAACAATGAAAGAAAAGATGCATAAAACCGAGAGCGCTCGAACAATCCCCCTCCCCAGTCATCTGTTTAGCCTCTGCTACCTATGTTTGGGATTATGGTCAGCAGAGTTGTAATTGCCTCAGTTTCTGCACATCACTGGATTTTTTCTAAGACATATTTAACTACCAACACTTACAAAGGCAGCTACCCAAGGCTGAATGGACTTTTTATCCAGAACTGTTGTACTGGTCCTTTAACTTTTTATGACTCATAGTTTAAGTATTTGGGAATTCCCCTCTAAATATGAGTTTGACACACTTGCATTATGGAAAGTTATTTTATTCAGAAAGTAACAAAATGCAACATTCATGCAATACCCGGGACTATATTTAGCAACACACAATTGGTCTTTTTTTTTTTTTTTCTTTTCCAATAAAGCTTCTAATTAAAGACAGATTTAAAAAAAGAGTAAAAAAATACAAGAACAAGACTGAATAGCAGAAGTAGATGCATTAGAGACAATCACAGTGTTACACACCCAAGCAAGTCTAACTACTCAAACAATGTTAGGGCTGTTTACCTCCCCCCCTGAGCCCCCCAGTTGCATGTAAGAGTATGCAGCTTCTCTCTTACCTGTGTGCTGAAGTCCCTTCTTGGTGGGCTGACTAGTCATCAGCGATCACCTGACTAAAGCCTGGAAAGAAATTAAAATAAAATCAGCTGACCACCCTTGCTCACTGGCTTCCAGCTTAAATACTCCTCTCCACAGCACTTTGTCATGTGAGGCAGGACAGAACCAGCTGTCATTGCTTCAGAAAAAGGGAAATGGGCCCCTCCGTTTCCACCTCCTTCCTTCCTCCTCTCTCCCTCTTTCCTATCTGTCCCTGCCTCCAACCTCCTCCCTTTCTCATTCTTCCACTTTGCTCATTCACTGCCCGGCCGGCTGGCCGGCCAGGGTCTCCCAGGGGAAGCCACATTCCACAACGTACAAGCATTTCCCCTGCATCTCGAGGTTTCTCAACAAGCTGCCTACACACTTCTACAGGAGAAAAAAAAAAAAAAAAAGGAAAAAAAGAAAAAAAGAAAGAAAAAAAAATCAGAGAGAAACAGAGAAAAGGCACCACATTCCACAACCCTCAGTCAGCCCTGGCAGACTACGAGGCATTTTCAGTCACACAGCACAAAATGCATTAGTCAGAGCTGAAAGACCACACACTTTGTACCACTACCATGCTAACAGAGAATGGTCTGAGCAGAGCTACAGGAAAAAGGAAAGGAGGGGTTCCTATTGGTGCTTCCATTTTACGTGGGGTAGCCTCCTAAATACATGAAAAATTCACAGGAAAAGGCCCAAAGTTACCATTCCCGGCAGAAACAATGTGGATGTGGGCAGCAGAGAAAGCTCCCCGCTCACAGAGTGCAACCTTTTCCAAAAGGACTCCCCCTCCAGCAGAATGTGTTATTCCAAAGACTGCAAGAGATTATCTAAATCAGAACTTCTATCTCCCCGATGGTTTGTTCGTAGGAAATACAAGCCTAGAAAAAGTGAAAGTAATACTGCATGATTCAGATTCCCCGAAACCACATATACTTTCAATTCAAACTCTTCTTCAATGCTGCTTGTACTTCTGCAACTATACCCATCTATGGAGTTTTCTTTTCTCTATTTATGCAGTTTCAACCCTCCATGTATGCAGAGAGTCTGATCAGCAAGAAATGAGAAGAGTTCAGCATAAAAACCCCTCCGTCCTAATCCAAATGACCTAATCGCTCATCTTTCTGCTCACTGCTTCCGTCCCCCACGCACACTTATCTATTGCTTGAAGGCATTTTAGTAGTATATACGCAGCTTGGGAGAAAACACCCCTTTTAAATCGCATCAGAGCGAGTGAGTGCACTGTACTGGAGCACATGCTTCTGTCCACTGACACCAGTACCACAGAGTTCCCAGCCCTGAATTCCCCAGTCTGTGCAGGGACCGTCCCTAATGCATCCTGCAAGACTCGGGGGCTTAAGTCAGCATCAGAAAAGGGTAGGGAGGTGGGGGGAGAGAAGGGGGAGAACCCTTAACCATCTGCATTGGAATTTCTCTTTAGGAAAGCCCATGCTTTAATGAAAGACTGATACTAGATACCACAAAGAAACTTTTATTTCTGTATGCACATGACTCAGATACATTTTCTGTGTGGGTTATGTGGTTATGTTATGTTTCATCTCAAAAAACTGCTCAAAGAGACCCTTAAATGTTAGTTTTAAGAAAAACTTGATGTGTTTATGTACCATGAGTGTTTTTAAACTGCCTTTTATTGCATGATGTTATACAGAGACACTGATGTCTGTTTTCATCATAGATATAATCTGCATTTAATACTAAACTATAATAATCTGTAAAAATATTTTAAATTATGTCCCTAAATAGTTCCCAGAAAAGAAACAAACTGAATCCTTCAGCAAAGCAGACCCTCTTAGTTATAATATTGTTTTTCTTCCCCTTTCTTATTTTCTTGATCATGAAAATATATTTACTGTGTTATTGACTTGGACTCATTAGTTTATACAACAAATGGTAGCTGCTGCTGTGCAAGTATTTCAGCAGAGGAAGGCTATCCACAACTGCCTCAGAGAGTGAACACTGTCGCCATTATAACAAAAGCATTAAAATGAATAATTCATGAGCAGAGGAAGTACCCTACCATTAAAAGGCACCGACTATTTCATGAATTGTCCAAAAGCTATTCCTTTTACTGCCCAGTTCCTCTAACTACTTAGTTATTCCTCATTTTTCTAAAATGGCATAAAGTAGTAATTAGCAGATACACATGGACCACTTTTAGGAGATTTTCCTGAGAAGTAAGAAATGAAAGCTGAAAAATGAGCCGGGGACGGGGGTGGGGGGAAAGTGTTTATGTTTGATGACGGATATATTAAGGAAACACGACTTCAAACTTCAAGAGGCTTTTCCAAACTCCACTTTCGAATCTTGAAAAGGAAGAACATAGCAATCTGTGCTTTGCCTTTATCTGGTACCTTACTTTTCAGGATCCCAAAGCATCGTGACAACACTCAGGAACTAAAAGTTCTCATTACTGAGTACCTGCAGAACTTTTCTCCTGTTTATAGAACATTAGGCCTCAAGAAGACTAAATGGTTTTCTCCAGGTCATACAGGAAGGCTTGGAAACTTAGGCAAGAACAGAGCTTCATCCCCTGGTTACCAGTCCTGTGCCCAACAAAAGGACTAACTAACCTTGCTTTACACTAACAAGCATCACAAAGTTCAACAGTATGGGAAGTTTTAACCTTATGAAATGAACTGTGGTGCACCAGTATTTTCTGCTGGGATAGGGAAACAATGTTATCCACTAATCCAACTTTACACCAGAATTATTTACAAACTTAGGTTTTGAATAAGATTTTTCAAAGAATTTGGCTTGGAATAGCAAAGTACATCTGTTCACATTTCACTGCTGCAGGAAAGGCACATACTGTGCCTGGAAAAACATTTATTTATAATATACGTTTTATTTATAATATACATTTTCAAACTCTTCAAGACATCAAAAATTGGTACACTAACATTGATAAACTTCTCAGATTTCATTTGAGGCAACATTTAGTTCTTAAAAAAATGAAATTCAGGAAATTGTATCTTTAAAGCAATTTTGTCAAAGGGACAGCATTCTATATTGTTGAGCAAAAGACATCCTAAGTATCTTTACACACATGGGTCAGTTATAGGTGTCGTAATCTCTTGGACTATTGAGATGAACTCAAATGCAATTCTTATTCCAATGCTCCTACTGCCACAAGTTCAATTCTTATGTGGTAGAAAGACTATTAATACTAAGATACAAAAACATGTCCCCAAAGTAGAACATTATGCATAGAATTATAACAAGAGGTGTAATTCTGCAAGACTAGACACTGTCACTGGTCAACTTACTGATGCTCCTGGGCTTTTTATTTTTAAACCAGTCAACTTGTTTGCAGAGCCTTGGTAGCCACTTTTCTGACTGTGAATTTCAAACTTCTAATTCTCAAAATAATTTATTCCAATAGCATCTACTTGAGAAAGATGCTTTCCTGATCTGGTATTAGATGGACAACTTTCTGCCAAAAATTTGCCATTCAGTCAACTCAGAGATAATCCCACAGCAAGTCCTTACAGGAATGAGGAAATGCTGTTAAGCAACTAGAACAATCTGTACAGTTAAACGTATTTTTAGTTTGTAGTCCCTGAGGAACTGTGGGGAGAATTGAACTACAGAACAAATATAAAAAAAACCACACTTGGCTGTTAGATTTAATTAACATAGCCCAGTTCACAGCAAGCAGGTTTACTGATAGACTATTTCAGCACAAATGACCATTAATGGTTTGATAACTTGTGGCAGGAAGAAGGAGGAAGAAAAGCAATGCCACAAAATACTTACGAAAACTCTTCCAAATATGACATGAGAGTCACTTTTTAAAAAGTGCACCCAAAAAAGCAGTTAAAGAAGAAATGTTATGAACACTTCAAGTTTATCATCTTCAAAATATCTGTCTTAAATCAACATTACAGGAAAAAATTCTCCATTGATGTAAACCAGCATGAGTATGTCCATCAAACTGGCAACCTCTTCCAGACTAGCAAGTCACTACCTAAACACAAGTGTTCTTAAGAACAAATAGCATCAAATAATTTATTTCAAAGAAAATAATGTGTCAGAAGAGGATGTTTACCATTAGTTCTATCTACTTCTAGGCAGGTAAAAAAAAAAAAAAAAAAAAAAAAAAAAAAAAAAAGAAAAAAGAAAGAAAACTGAAAGTCTTAATGTTCATAAGCAGAACAAAATTTTCAAGTGCAAGGAACTTAATCAGCATTTTGTTACTCAGACAAGCAATGAAAGCTGGATAGGAAGAGAAAGGAGTAGCACTGTACCGAATGAGACTTTAGTGCAGTAATAACTATCAGATTGGTACACTGTTCAGTATAAATGGCTGTCTCAAAACTACATTATGGCCCTAAGCAAGAATGAATGGAATTATTTATAAATACATATCAAAGTAATGGTAAGGTAGCAATCAATTGCTAAAGAAAAGTTTTAAGAAATCAGAGGGAAAAGAACTGTCCAACTATCCAAGAATAATCCATCTGATCGCAGCATGCCAGAAGTCTGGTCAGACAATGTACACAAATTTATATCTAGGGGCTTAGACATGTTTAGAGAGTTTTGATATTTGTTTTGCCTGCAATCATAGCTGTTTTCTAAAAGTCTATAAAATGAGTAGACTTATGTTCCACAGAGCAATGGCGTTCTGCCATACTAGCTGTTGTTTACTTGTATCAGCAAGCATCAGTCACGTAGACTCTGCTATGCAGCACAAATATGGGAATTATTCACAGACCTTTCAGTACTACAGAGGAACGGTAGAACTATTAACTACGGCTTTTAAAAGAAATAATGTTTATACATTAATATAAATTGTTATTAATTAAAAATAACTTTTAGAAGACATTTTGAGGGCTAAACAGAGCAGAAGCAACAGTAGTGAAGGGCAGCAGAATGGCAATTTCCACCTTCTTTGTTGTTAAGAAATACAGTAGAGGTGACATCTCACCACAAAAAGATCACAGAATAGTTGAAATTGGACAAGATCTCCGGAAGTCATCTGGTCCAACCTCCCTGCTCAGGCAGGACCCCCTAGAGCACACTGCCCAGGATTGGGTCAGGCAGCTTTTGAGTAACTTCAAGGATGGAGACTCTACCACCTCTCTGGGCAACCTGTGCCAGCGCTCAGTCACCCTCACAGTGAAAAAGTGATTACTAATGTTCAAATGGAGCTTCCTGTATTTCAGTTTGTACAGAATGCCTCTGGTCCTGGACACTACTGAAAAGAACCTGGCTCTGTCCTCTTTGCAACATCCCTTCATGTGTTTGAACACATTGATGAGATCCCCCTGAGCCTTCTCTTCTCCAGGCTGAACAGTCCCAGCTCTCAGCCTTGGCTCACAAGAGGGATGCTCCAGTCTCTTCATCATCTTCATGGCCTTTCACTTGATTCTCTCCAGTATGTCCATGTCTCTTTTGTACTGAGGAGCCCAGAACTGGACACCATTGTTTCTTACTTTTAACTACAGGCTGGACTTTATGAAAGGTTTTACTTTACTTCCATCCTTGACAAGGAATCCCTCAAGCTCATTACTCTCTCCTCCACTCTCTCAAGTACCAGAATTATTCCCTGGAGTAGAAGAGGTAAGATTTTAGTGACAGTTTATTTCTGTTACCTTGACATTTTCAGCCTCTTCCAGAGTTTTCCAGCATTTTGGGAGAGTGAACTTAGAGAAATAAATATGTAAGACATTTACATAAGTACAAGTGGAAAAATTGTTCAGATATTTGTTTGTAGGATGTTCTTGTGCTCTCAAACAGAATGGAAGCTGCAAGAGCACTCTGAGTTTGAGTGATGAACTAGTAGCATCCCATTGCAGTCTCTGAAGTGTCAAACTGTCATAGGAAGCTAAGGAGTGTAGAAAATATTTTCTTTTGGGTCTTATTATCAGACAATCTACTATCAAATGGGCTAGCTAGTTACAAAACAAAAAACTTCAGTGATACAAAACCAGTGACAACAAATTCTTTTCAGATTTTACAGGTGTGATTCATTCCTTCAGTCCAGGTCTCTGGTGCCATGTCTCCCCTGACCTGCTGCAGTCAGTCCTCCAAACTCCAAAGGGCTCGATATTTGCACACCCCATGCAAAGGCCTGGAACACGTTGTGGCACCTCCAAGATCACTAGAGAATGGTGTGTAGGCAACTGACACCCACCCTATGCACCCAAATGACAATGTGACTCTTTTTCATGTACAGTTATGTAAGTGTGATGAGACAGGTGTGTAAAGTGACAGTCTTCTGTGCTCTTAACCAACAACAACAGAGTTCTGAGAAGACAGAAGTTGAGAAAGGGAAGATGAATCAGTTGACTTGAGCTTTGTGCTCCTATTTGCAACCAACTTACTCCTTTCCTCCTTAATTGCAGTAATCCTTCCCTTCTTAAAAGACAACAAAATCTCTTTATTCACACAAGCATATATGTTGTCTGTCCCAAAGCAAGAGCAAATAATGTTCAGTGATAAACTAGAAACTACTTGTAATTCAACAAGGAACAGAGGCAAATCTAGGCCATCTTAACACTACATAAAAAGTGAAACAAACTAGGAGACCTACTGTCTTTTCCTATAGCACAAAGTTCACTGAGAACACTTCAGATATTGGCAGCACAAGCAAATCGGCCAAAACATAACAGGGTCCTGCACCTGTGCCTCATACCACCAAGGAAATTTCATAGATTCTGTCACACAAAAATAATAACATTGCCAGAGCTTGGATTTTCCTCACATCTTTTCCAGTACCTTCCATATTTTCAATTCCTGTTTTATACTCTGAAATATTTACAGACTCATGATCTTTTTAATTAAGAAAAAAGAAAGGAAACGTATTTTCAAATATTTTTTCTTTTTTATCAATACACTTTTTAAAATAATGAAAAGCATCTCCAGACAAACATGTCTAAAGAAAAGAGAAACTTGACCACTTGCTCAGAGAGGCGCAGAGATATTGTAGCTTTGAACTGACTCCTCAGGGACTAGCAGCATTGCCAGTATACTGGCATGTACTCTGCTTCCTCAGAAAAGTGAATCAAGGGACACAGTACCAATGATTACTCTCATTTCTTTTGCAGTGTTATCATGGCATACTGTAGTTTCAGGCTTTTGGTGTTGTGATCTTCTGTTTGATACACAATACTAATTTTGTGATTGTGGCATGAATGGATATCCTTAAAGCCTCCTTTTGGGGCTTAATGGCTATTATGTGACATGCTTGGCAATAATCTCATTCTCATTCTGCTGTAGGTAAGTGCACAAACAGGAGAACAAAAATATCTCTCTCATACCTGGACTGCTCCTACGCAAGCTAATATCTATTGCATGTATACAGAACCAGGAAGAATATTTATCTTGTATTTGTAGGAACATCTGCTCACTATTTTTCAGCACACTAGTATCTTGCTACGAAATTGCAACCAATGATTATCCTCAAAATGGAAAGTCCTACAGCGCTTCCCAGTAAAAGAGAAGGTGGATTTCAGGGGTCCCCTATCGATTGTTCTTGTTTAGTGTTATCTCACCAGGATTATTCAGGACATCAAAAACTTAACAGCGTAAACACAGACTGATGACCAGCAATCAAGCACCCCAGTCTCTGGACTTTTTAGCCCAAGTTGTCTTACAGCTATAATTAATAAGCAGTAATACTGTGCACAAGAACTACACTTGCTTTTACTGGCACTGTATCAAAAAATTAAAACATGTTACGTAATATCAAGAGAGCTGTCTTTAAAAAAAGAAATACAGTTGAAGTTCTCTGGTCTTTGAGAAAGTGACATTAATTTTTTCCCTCTAAAAAGTTTCAGTGGCTTAGTTGAAAAACTGATCCTCTACAAATGTGATGTGTTAATTAAAATTGAAATAGTTGTTCACAGTTTTCATGGCTAGAAGCCTAACTTTTTCAATACCATGTCACTAGTTAAATCAAGTCCTGGCTTAATTTGAGAATTATGGGAAAACAAAAGAAAGGAAGAGACCTTGGCAAACTGAATGAAAGCCAACTTTTAAGCAAAGGTACACAGGAAGAACAAGACAAGTCCTACAGAATATATTTGCTTATGCTAGTCTTTAAATATAATGTCCATTGCACCTAAACAATAGGATTGAAACCTATGATTTTTAGAGATATTATCTCGATTACCTTCTAAATCTGCCTTTCAGGCTGCTAGCCAGATGGAGGTCCACATGGACTTACCAGGTGACCAGCTTTCATAGAATCACAGAATAGTTAGGGTTGGCAAGCACCTTAAGATCACCAGTTCCACCCCCTCTGCCACGGGCAGAGATGCCTCACCCTAGACCATGTCGCCCAAGGCTCTGTCCAGCCTGGCCTTGAACACTGCCAGTAATGGAGCGTTTACCACTTCTTTGGGCAACCTGTTCCAGTGCCTCACCAACCTCACTGTAAAGAACTTCTTCCTTATATCCAACCTGAACTTCCTCTGTTTAAGTTTAAAGCCATTACCCCTTGTCCTACCACTACAGTCCCTAATGAAGAGTCCCTCTCCCGCATCCTTGTAGGCCCCCTTCAGATATTGGAAGGCTGCTATGAGGTTTGTTAGGTAAACTTCATTGCTGAATTAGTATTCCCAGTTATTTAATGTTTTTATGGTAAAGAGGTATACAGGTCTGTAAAATACTCATAATTCTAAAAGTGTATGATGCACAAAAAGCTACCTTGAACAGATTGAAGCTGAGCACTCAAAAGGCAGATGGGGCCAGATTGAAGGTCTCCTGTACAATTTTAAGTCCGTCTTCTTTTACATGTGCACAAATAACAGTCTTTAGTTACTGTCCAAAACCTAGGGGTTTTTTGTTTGCGTGGGGGTGGGTGGGGGTTTGTTTAGGGGAATTTTTGTTTTGGTTTGGTCTTTTTTTCCTTTTACAGGTCCATCCCATTTAGTACACAAGATCATCAGTTGTTTGCTCAATGAGCAAAATGGTATTTCAGTTTACTCTGCCATTCACATAGCCATAGACTTTCCTGATGTAACCTACTTAACTCCAGCTTTGAGAGACAGCAAATTTCATGGGCTTATCACCACTGTATGCATACTGTGAAAGTGACTTCCATAATATTTCTAAGCATGATCTCCCTATGAAAAAAGGATCAAGAATTAACTTCATTTCACACCTGAGAAATTGAGGTGTAGAGAGAGTAAGGCTTGGATGACTGTAGTCATTCAACTTAAGCTATAGCAAAGAAAATGAGAAACAGTGCCAGGTGACCTTAAGACACTGAGCTGTAAACTGAAATTGTTCAGCAGCTGCTTTAAAGCCACCTCAGCCATCCCCACAGCAATGGCTCTTGGCTAGGGGCAGTAATCTCTCATTAAAATTGTCTTCAGCCAGGAGTAAGAGACCTTCAAAACGCAGCTAGCACTGACCTCACCAACAGAAAAGACTGCTCAGCACTGCCAACATCAGGAACAATCAGATGCTCTGAAAATGGCAAAAATGAGTAGGAAACCATCTTTTCAGCAGTGGTAAGGAACTAGACGGAGGATGTCTCACAAACCTCTGATACAGAGGCAGGAGTAGAGTCCCTGGGCAGCTCTCAGTTGTCTTTCCCTTAAGTCTTTCTTTCTTTGCAAACTTCTCTCATTCACAATACATCTTCCAGAATCTATAGCTGTCAATCTATAGGGATTTGCATAACGATTTGATGCATCCCTGTGCAAATCCACCAGAAGTAGTGAGTAGAAGAAGGAAATCCTGTGGAATAAATATTATGTGAATATGTAACTAGATCCTCTATCATGGCTACATAATCAGAATTACAGTGAGCTAAGACAACATTGCCAAATTTAATTCTGATTTTGGATAATAATTTAGTGCCAATATTACTATTCTACTACCTTATTATTCAATGCATTTTTATTCAGTATATTTTTAAAGCCCTGGGGAAAAATATAGAGCAAATATTCGTAAGAAAGTGGCCTGACCACAGCATGGAATAGCAGTGTGGAACAGTTTGATCTACACTGCAGCCCCTATTGTTTGTACTAATTGAGGGAGTAACTGCATCAGTAAGTACATCTCTTCCATGTAAGCCATCATTTTGACTGTGGATCAGCTGCGAAAGACATCTAGGAAGTGATGGTAGGGGTATGCTCAGAAATCTTTGTCTCTTCCTCACAGAGATGAGTGTACTTGAGTGTATGTAACTTTTGACCCAGTTCCTCAGCCTTGATGTCTTCTGCTTTTACCACCTTTGTTTTTCCCTTACAAGAGCTGTTCTTCATTTACTCTCAAGCTTCCAAACACTATCCCTCATCACTATCATGCTCTCCCACTGTCTCCAGTTCACATTTTGTTTTGGTGACCAACTGGCTACCCCTCATTTCCCCAGTTGAGCTCATTTCCCTTCTTTTTCCCCATCTTTAGTCTTTGTCCTGGACTTCTCTCCTCGGGGCCTTTATCTTAGTGTTTTTACACTTTAGTCCAGCCCCAGTATACTCAGTCCTTATCAGGACCATTCTTTCCCGACTTGTACTTCACAGTCCACCTTATGTGTCCACAGCATAGAAGTCCATATTTCTCTGGCAAAGGTGTAATATTACCTTAAAGAGGTTCTTTGATCACAGTTGTAATAGCCAAGGTCTGCACCACTAGGTACAGCAGGTTATGTCCCTATTTAGGTTTATTTGTCAAGAACAAAGTAAAAGGACATTGTCTTGCCTCCAAGTTTCAAATTCCTATCTCATACGACAGGCAAAGCAGCACAAAACTATGGAAAACAGTCACAGTTTAAATCCTCCCTCTTTTACCTTCAACAAAATGTGCCCAAGGCAGAGATGTGACATGAACAATTTATGTGGTGCAATGGAGTCATGCTCTAGAGAGCTGGCTCCTGTAAGCAGAGATCTGTCTATGCCTCTTTCCATCCTCTACCCCCCAGCACAATCAGTTCTGCCCCATGAACCATGCCTTCACCGTGGACAAGGAATAAAGATGACACATCAGTAAGGGTCAGGTGTAAACCTTCAGTACAGTTACGCAGCTCAGGAGTTTTGTCTTGTACATCTGGTTCTATTATTCAGATTCAAATGAACTCCAGCAGTGGGTCTCGAAGCACAGTTGAACAATGCAGCGTTCAGAGGCATGGCTATTGGAGAGTGATCGATAAACATAGTACAGTAGCCATGGGAAGAAAAAAAAAAAAAAAAGCCATTTCTTGGAGTTTCCCTTTTCCTGGTCCTGGAGCACAGACCTGTCCTGTCCCTCCAACCAGACTGCTTGGTCCCCAGCTCCACCTTTCCCAGCAGAGCATTTCTGAATGCCGGTGGGGCAGGTGAGCTGGGCACGGTACCAGCCCATGCCACCTAGATGCTTCACACTGCACCTCATGATAAACATGGCAGGGGAGAGGATCTTCCCAAATACCAAAATGGAAACTGAGCTGTACAGTGGTCTTCTACTTACTGATTTGCAGGACCAAACCAACAGAGGTGATTACAACTAAACCCTAAGGGATGTTTGTAAGTGAAAGAGGATGTTTGTTTCCTAGATGAATTTTACAGTTCAGATTTACTGCATGACTTAAAGCAGGCTTTTATTATTACATTTTTATTATATTTTATAATAATTTTTGTACTACGTATATTTTTGCAAAATGCACCCAAGTTACAGTTTTTAATGTATTGAAAAGCTGACTTGAAAGTTTACATTAATTATTTGTGTCTAATTACACTTTTATTCCTTTTTAAAGCAATCTAATTGACAAAAAAAATTAAAATCTTTTTGTTTTAAAAAACAAAGGGATGGAGCCAAAATATGCAAGATACTGTGCTAGCATTCCACTTAAAAAAAAAAAAAAAGAAAAAAGCTAAGTATATTTTTCTAATAAAGCTTTCACAAATTATTCCTACTTTAATTAAATCCCTCTTTGCTGGAAACTAACAAAATGCCATTAAGAGCACAAGACAGTTATTATCTTTCAGTCTTTCTGCTTTTGTATAATACAGTATTACCTAGTTTCAGTGATTCTTGCTGCATTATCCGCCTCTCTTTTAAAGAAAATACTCTGTAACCATAGCAATACTTTCCCACCCTGGTATTATTTCCCGCTGGCTTGTTCTAGGCTTCTGCACATAGCAACCACAGCAGTCCATGGTCCAAACTGTCAACTTCTTCTTGGCAACTCTTAGCAAAATTAGAGTATCTGTAAACATCCAAGTATGTGGCTTTATATTTTCAAAAGATTGATACATATGTTCTGAACAAATTGCATATTTCTAATCGTAACACTACTTTGGATGATACTTTAATACCACAAATACTAGATGTTGAAATTCTAGATGCTATCTTCTAGTTTTATCATTTTCTACAGACCTATAGACCAATCCCTCCTTAGATAAAAAGCAATAAGCAGCTTTGTAACATCTCATTTTTTTTCACTGAGCTCACAACAAAACATTAGGATCACACTTCAAACCTACCCCATTTTTAACTGGAGTCATGTGGAGGAACACCACCTATACCATTTACACTCAACCAGTTCCACTTCAGGTTCACAAAGGCAGCACTAATTCAGCAAGGCCTGAGACATATGCTTTAATTTTGACATCTAAGCACTCACATAGCCCACTGAAGTCACAGCATGCACCAAAGGATTTGATGACTATGCTACAGAGGGCTGATATTAGTCATGCATGTAACTTCTTAATGCTACACATGTAAGCAGCCATACTAACTTGACTTATAGGTGAAGTTATTTGCAGAAGGATACGAATTAGAAATACTGCAACTCCAAGTTAAACGCCCCCAGATTCTTTATATTAGTTCACTACTCTTCATTATGTAATGCCATTAAGTTTCTCAAGTCTAAGCTGACTATCAATCAATGACTGTACTGATCGCTGATTTACTGTAGAATTTATAATCAATTTTTTTTTCCAAAAAAGTAAAAAGCACATGACAGAACAAGGTCTTCAAAAAAGCTTATAGCTAACTGAGGTTGATTTTGTTGAACACCTTTTTAATGGTATTTTAACTTGAGTCAGTTTTCATAAGGTGAATAGTAAGGTACAGACAGTGAATCATGGTGAGGCAGCACAAAGTACATGTGGGGGCAAGGGTGATTTAATACTGGAGTATTACTGTACATCCTCTCCCCCCACATTCTCATCCCACTGGAGTCAATAAGGCTTTTGCCATTGACTTCTCTGTCAAATTTGTATCCCTGTTCTTTATTTGTCCATATGAATCAAACACAGCAATATTCCCTTAGTATGTTCTCTGTAGGGGTAGTTCTGGAAGAGGAATTAGATACATAGAACAACTAAAATTACAAATCACCTAGTAAGAGAGGCATTATCACTGAAGAAAAAACATTCTGCCTCAGTCACAATGATAGAAACAACCAGAGGAAGTTGGATTGGTATTTTATATATATGTAATATATATATATAATATAT
>NW_009915995.1:0-2174 GCF_000696875.1 Nestor notabilis
TGGGCAACGTGCTGGTGGTGATAGCTGTGCTCACGAGCCGGGCGCTGAGAGCCCCCCAGAATCTCTTCCTGGTGTCCCTGGCCAGCGCGGACATCCTGGTGGCTACCCTGGTCATGCCTTTCTCCTTAGCCAACGAGCTTATGAATTACTGGTACTTCGGCAAGACTTGGTGTAACATTTACCTGGCGCTGGATGTGCTCTTCTGCACCTCCTCCATCGTCCACCTGTGCGCCATCAGCCTTGACAGGTATTGGTCGGTCACACAGGCAGTGGAGTACAACCTTAAACGGACCCCCCGGCGGATCAAGGCCATCATCCTCACTGTCTGGCTCATTTCAGCTGTCATCTCCTTCCCTCCATTGATCTCCATGTACCGGGACCCTGAGGGAGATAGTTTTCCCCAGTGCAAGCTGAACGATGAGACATGGTACATCCTTTCTTCTTGCATTGGCTCTTTCTTTGCCCCCTGCCTCATCATGGTGTTGGTCTACATCCGCATCTACCGCGTGGCCAAGCTAAGGACCAGGACCCTCTCTGAGAAGCGTACAATGCCAGAAGGGTCCTCCCAGACTGAGAATGGCTTGAGCCGCGTTGCTGGCGGCTGCACATCCCTGAGGATGAAGCTGGGAGAGAATGGACATTATTCAGTGCACCACTGGCGCAAAACCTCTGAACTGGAGGACATTGAGCTGGAGGAGAGCAGCACCTCAGAGAGTAGACGGAGGCGGAGCCGGGAGGAGCATCCCCGCAAAAGCAGCAAGAGCCAGTCTTTCTCCTACTCGTACTCCTCCAAGCACTCTAGTAGCCGTCTGTCCCGCGCTAGCAATCGCTCCATGCAGTTATTCTCATATCGCCGTCGCCGGAAGCGTAGCAGCATCTGCCGTAAGAAAGTCACCCAGGCCCGGGAGAAACGCTTCACTTTTGTGTTGGCCGTGGTCATGGGGGTCTTTGTAGTTTGCTGGTTCCCTTTTTTCTTCAGCTACAGCCTCTATGGTATTTGCCGGGAGGCGTGTGAGGTCCCTGAGACTCTCTTCAAGTTCTTCTTCTGGATTGGGTATTGCAATAGCTCCCTGAACCCAGTCATCTACACCATCTTCAATCAGGACTTCCGCAGATCCTTTAAACACATTCTTTTTAAGAAGAAGAAGAAGAACTTCTGGCATTGAGCTGGAGGGATGGATTTGCCTTGAGCAGGAGTAGAGTTAAAAGAGGAGAAGGCTCTATGCTGACAAGGGAGGGAAGAGAACATGGGATTTGGGCTCGCCCCCTCGGTGGAGCAGAGTGGTGCTGTGGGGTATGGAGATAGAGCCAGGGAGGCTGAGGGCATTCACCATGGTACAGAATGGTGCTGAAGGAGCAGTGCTGGAGTGTGGATGGGTATAAGGGGAGGGGAGTGATTGTCTTTGAACCCTGATGGAGAGCATGGGGAGTCCATAGAGGAAAATAAGCTGACACTGATTTTGGGAGGCAGTGAGCTTTTACAGGCTCTGGAATTTTGTGGGAAGACAAACAGACATCAGGAGGAAAGGATTAAATGGCAGTGGTGGTGAAGATTTGAGCATTTATAAATAGAGCAGCTGGGTCCTGTAGTGGTCTTGTCCCAGTAAGAAATTAGCTTTTACTGCGTATGTGGGCAAAGAAAGTGCAAAGTACCAGGCACTGGCAGTTTTTTCAGTTACAAAAGGATTTAAATGTTTGCCAAAAACAAAATCCTAAAGAACAATCCAAACTCTTTTCTAAATAAACCTTTGTACTGTTAAAACCTTCTGAATGATGATTTTACACAGGGCTTAAGTTAAACAGAAAGCATGGGTGTTTCTTTTTCTTTGGAGTGGTCTTTGCATGTAGAGCTGGATGGGAAACTTTTTCTGTCTTCCCATATTTTTTGATTGGTCAGTGGGACAAACCAGTGAGTCTTGCATGTTTTCACAAAATATGAAGAAGAGACCATGCACCCTATGATCTTATTTGTCCCTCTTGGATTGCCAGGCAGTAAGTTCATGCTCCATCCATCTCAGATTAGTGTCCTAAGCACCTTGCTGTCCTGAAGCAAGTAGTGGGGAAAGCAAAAAATTGTTTTGGTGAACTCATCTAGCATTTTCTGAGTTAAAAGAAAAATCACAAATTTCCAACCAGCTCAACTTGCGTGTGCTCTGGGGAACTTCCCCCTTCTT
>NW_009915995.1:2227-9947 GCF_000696875.1 Nestor notabilis
GGGCTGGGTGCATGCCCCTCTCATCCTCAGACAGGCAGCTGGAGGCAGTCTGCTATGCAGATTTGCAGAGGAGGAGCAATCACCATACCGCTAAGGTCTTTAAATCCTTTGTATTTACAGTCTTAGAACAACTAAATCCTTTGTATTTATTTTTTTAATGAGAAGCATACATTGCAGATTGTCAGTGGTATATGAGAACAAATCTCAAAAGAAGGTGCAGCTGTTCCAAACCTTTAATGTTAATGTTGCTTTCTTTACTTTTTGCTGTTTGGATTTCTAATTTATGATTTCAGAGGATTTTGTAGGGGGGAAGGGAGGGAAGAGGGGAGAAGAGTTTGAATAGTTATTAAAGCAAACTGTATTTCCCATGGGTTTATAAATTGTCATGAACTGTAAAGAAGAGGAGGAGAGACAGGGACTAGTGTCTGTACATTCACCAGTGAATGCATACCGAGTGTAAGAGTCAGCTAAGCATTTACATCCCTTTCCAGCTGTGCTGCTGCAAGGTGTTTATTCTGTTTGCAGGTAAATACTGCTCCATTTTACATGTATTTCTCCTTCCATAGGCAGCAGGATTTGGCATCTGCCTCAAATTAACCTTTCCATAGTAAACAGCTCTTTAAAAAATAGAACAAAATCTAATCTCATACGGCAGGCTTCTTGAAACAGCTAAATTGAATCTATACCTGAGAATCATTAGATATCCCCTTCTTTACTCCCTCTGTTCTGACAGATGTCTGTAGCCTCTCTTCTTTTGAAATATCTATGGCATAAAGAGAAATGATAGAGCAGTCACTTTGTTTCATCAGTTTTTCGTAGTAAGTATTTGGTTTACTTAACCCTGGAAAAGGAGGTTGTCAGTGGCTAAGAGTCTGGTGTTAATTCAACAGACAATTTAACTTCAGGGCCAACTCAAGCAGGAGTTCTGGAGTAAGGATTAGATGATAGCACCAAATTTTGCTTGATTTCACTAAAGAAACAAATGAGGCATTTTCAAAGTCCTGAATCCATAACTTATTGGATCCTTACTTGATATAAGGCTTGGAGTTGTGAAAAGATTTGAGCTTTGTTTGCACATCTGCACTTAAAGGATGTTAAGACTTATTTTCAGGAGCATCCCTTTGTAAATAATAAATGATTGGTACAAATACGTACCTGAGACAGATAAATAAGAGAAAAAAAATAACAAGGAGGAGGAAATTAAAAGCCATTTCTCTCTTACAAAATGGAGGATTCTTTTTAAAGTTAAATCAGGAAGAGCTGAAACAAGCTCATATTATTTGTAGGTAATGATGTAGCTAAAAAGTTCAGGTTTGTTTAATCTGAAGAAACTATGTAATTGCCAGAGCAACCAAAGCAACACTCGGTACATAGCTACTACCTCTGAGCTACTGGACAGCTTCATTAGAGATACCCATTCCCACCAAGATGAAGGTCTGCTTTTGTCACTTAATGCTCTTTTAGAGTGGTTTCTCAGTCTGCAGACACACAGTAGGTTCGCTGTTACACTGCTTTTGAAATGAGATTTGTTGCCTGTAAAAATAATCCTTCCCTTTTGTTTTTCCTTGTAGAATTCAAGGAGTCTGTGGAAATGAAATTTAATTGACAGATTTTAGTCAATGTGAACTACATATGGAATGACTGATGTGCCTTAAAAGTAATTTCACTATAAAATTATTCTGTGGTCATTATAAACATAAAGGAAATAATGCTTCTATTTTTCATTTCCTAATGTCTAGAAGAGATTGATGCCAACATTGTACATTCAGCTGCAGCAGCATATGTAAAAACAGGGCATTTTCTGTGGTTTTAATTTATTTATCATCATAGTTAGTTATCAGATTAAATTCCTTCTGAGCTAGATTAAAAAGTAATATTATCAATAAAGACGTGCAGTATACACTCCTTTAAAGTGCATTTCCCTCTATAAATTAGTGAATATAGAGGATTTCTATAAAAATTGTTTTTAATGTAACCACTGAATATGCATCAAGGAAGTAAAATGGGGCTGATTTATTTTTTTAATTATAGTATTCTGTTATTACTTGCAATAGCTGAAGACTGGAATTTGTTTGTAACATACTGTGTGGTGTTAACTTTTTATGAAAAGTTATCAGCTCTGCTACTCAAGCTGTGGCTTTGCTTTCACTGTAACTTGGCTAATAGCATATACAGGAAAAAATAGTCAATGCAGCTTTTGCTTAAGAAAAAAAGGAGAAGGTATTTTATGTTTCAAATGTGTCCACTTGTATCTTTGATCACATCTGATGAGCTGGTTGAAACACTCACTTTTTGCTGTTGTGTAAGAAGGAAATGTTGCTGTGAAGTCATACTGATTTTAACAGTAATTGCTTGATCTTTAACTCTTCATTTGCTCATTTCACCCTGAAGTAGATTTTCTGTCAGCCTAAAGTGGGAAGTTGCTGTTTTATTTTCAAAAGCAATTTTCTGAATAGTAACACTATTGGTTGATTATTTAAATATTGAACACTAACTTATCTAGGATGGAAACTCAGTGCTGCTGCCCTTAGCCCTTTTTCTGTGAGTTTTGCGTGAGACTGCAGAATTAGCCTCTTCAAGGCTTGGAGCAGTTGGAAGTGGCCTTACATGTAGCAGATTTGACTGGATCACAGCTTTAAATCATTGCCTAAAATAAGAATCAGTCCCTTCTTGTTCCATGTGATCTCTGTTCAGAAGAGTCACGTTGTTCCAGGAGCACTGGCAGTTTCTGAGAAGTAGACCTGAGATGGAAGGTTACATGTGAGCAGCTTTGCCCACGTTGAGCTGTATCACCCTTTGTGAGTAAGCCCAGAAAACTTCAGTGAAGTTTACTTGTGAATGAGGAAACTACTCATTGCGGGCAAGGATGTTAGGAGCTTCCTTAGACATTGCCTCTTTTTCAGTAAATGTGCCTGAGAAATGTAAGCAAACATTTGTGCACAAATGTACAGCAGCAAGCAAGCAGTCCTTTCTGCTTAACTTTGACTACTGTTCAAATCCACAGAAGGTGTGGGTCAAGGGTTTTTTTCTATATAATCAGAGCAACAAAGCCTACTGTGTATTTTCAGTATAAGGTGTGTGAAGAGCACTTTCTAATTGCAGTTGTTTTTCAGAGAAGAAAACTGTTGGTCTCCTTCTTGCTCTGTGGAAATTGGTATTGGTTAGAACTGCATCTGAGAAGCATAAGGATTTCATAGGAAATGTCAGTAACAACATGCATTTCAGGAGAATGTTCTAACCTTAAACTGTGACTCCAGTCAAGAAGGAGAGAGAATACCTCCAAGCTGTGCAACATGACAGCCAGATGCTATTTGTGAGTTTGTTTTGATGGTCGTGAACTTGTTGGTGAGTGGAAGGCAACTAGATGCTTCAGAGAAAAAGCTCTTATTTGGAGGGGGAGTGGTGCGTGAGGAAGTGACTACTCATGACACTGGAGGAATTAATATTTACTTACCTCGTTTGCACTCTAGACAAGTACAGTGGAGGAATTTGCCTTCCTTCATTGCACAATAGCAAATGTTAATTTGCCTTACAGATCAACTAGGTCATACAGAAGATGGCACAGGAGAAAGTAGGGATAAGGGATTGCTCACTTCAGTGTTTAATACCAAGCTGAAGTTTGTCCTTTGTCCTTGAAATTAAGCCAAAAATATGGTTTTGGTGCTTGGACCCAAATGGCCATGTAACATCAATAGTGCTACACTGGATATAGTCTAGTTTTAGCAAAAAGCATCACTTCATATTATACACCCTGCACGTCTCTGTTTCAGAACAGAAATGGGAGAATCTGACAATTAAGGCATGTTAGAATGGAATAGTCAGCAGTTTCAAGGGTATATTGTGCAATTTCTCTGGATCCCATTCCGATAACTGAGCTGGCTTTAATTTTGTGGCTTCCTAATCAGTTTGAACTCCTAAGAAAGACTAAGGGAGCTATGTGACATGGAAATGTAGAAATACTGCTTCTCAAGCAAGCGAAAATTGGCAAATTGCTCTAAGAGTCAGTGTTCAGATGGTTATACCAGATGCCCAGTCCTCCAGTGGGTGTATGACTTGGCTACTGGGTTTTGGGGGAAAGGCTGGGGTATTTTCAACTCAAAGTGGCTATCATGCTTGTTCTGAATTCAGGTGATACCTACAGTTGGTACATTGCCTTTGTTTGAAGTGGTGGCCCTTAGAGTAAAACAGAAGACATTTTAAGTAGTTTATCTCTCTTCTGGCACATGTCCTTCACTACAGCATCCCAAACATTTTTTAATTCATCTGCACAACAGTTGATAAGGTAGAGAATGATTGCCAGTATCTTACAGAAAAAAAAGAGAGAAAACACTATGAATTGAAATCCGATCTCTTAGTTCCAGTCTAACATCTTACCACCATACCAGTCTTCCTCTTTGCACTCCCTCTTTTTCTTTTGGAAAACAGAAACTGCAGAAGCTTATTTTTAACAGATTACACTGATGATACTGTTTACACCAGAAAAAGAGCTTTTCTGTCAATAGCCTGCTGCTGTAAAGCATTTTTCATCTCTGAGAAATCTAATGAAAAGTAAAATAGCATTTAATTCAGTTTGTCTATATGTAATTTTCATAACAAAAATGCTTTATTAACAGTCCTGAATGTAAAGTATGCAAATATAGCTGCCTGCTTCATCAAAATCAATTAGTCGTGTTTCAGCATTTTTGTGAACAGCAGTCATTCATTTTGTGTGATACTCTTCGCTGATAGCTTTCTGCTGACAGAGAAAGCTGTACATCCTGTTGACAACAGGAAAAAAAAAGAGGATTCATATTTCCCTCTATTAATTCTGTTAAGTCTTCTCTGATGAATTAAAAAGTAGGCCGCTTGGAGTAGGTTTTTTGGTGTGATGTCTAGTGCGGAGATGTCCAGCACACTTAATAGGCTAACCCTAGGTCGCAGGGGCATGCTTCTCTTGTTTTCTTTCTCTATTGTTTTGACCCAACATTTCACATTATTTCCTCTGTAGTGGAACACTCAGCACAGCATCCCTTTCAGCCTAGTCTATTGGAGTAAGAAATTAATACTGAGGTCTCCCACTTCCTCACTGAGTGCTTTCACCAACAGACTATAAAGGTGATGTAGCTAGAATGCCTTTCCTTCAGGCACATAAATGTTTTATTTGATCTAGCTTTTTATCTCTCAGTAGATTAACACTCTCATTCCACAAGGACATTCTCTATCTGGAAAGCAAACACATATCAAATACTGGGAAGAATGAGAAATCCTGAAAAAAAAAAAAGCAGCTACTCCAGCTAAATTTTAAAAGAAAAGGCCACAGCTGAACTAAGGAAAAGGCTTAATCTTGTCTATGGTGGGGATGCCCTCTCTGAGATCACCTACTCAGATGTGTCTCTCATCAGATTTTGGTGCAGTGTGAGAAGCTGTTCAGCCAGGGCTCTTGCATCTGCTCTGAGAGGAGCAATTTCAAATGCCCAGCAAAGACTGGAGTGTGAAAATAAGTGCCTATTGAATCACTCTGCATTATAGCAGACTCTCTCACTTTGTCTTTCTGTTCCCTTTCTGTTTCCCTTTCCCCTCTTTAAATCAGTCCCTGCTTGCAATCTGAGTACAATACACAGCACATGCTTGCTGTGCCTTTACCTTGTATGCCTTAGTGTCTGATCTACAAAGGGTAGACAGTACTTTCCCTCCTAGGAATCCTTGGGAGGATTGCCCAGAAGACTACCTGTGAGATGCTTTAATGCAGTTGTGCTGTATGTAAGTACCTCAGAGTAACAGGAGTCATTCTAAAAGTTCTTGACTCACTCCAAGCCATACTGTTTCATCACCAATAAATGCTTACATGCAGTGTCTAGAAATGTGCATTCCCTAACGTTGGCACTAATTTGTTTACATCAGCAGCAATTTCTATTGGTGATTAAAGGGAGATTTCTAGTCAATCAATCAGACCACTACTTTTCATCTGCTACATGGTACATCAGATGAATGTGATGCGTTGTTTTAACAACACAATTGGCAATAGAAGTGATTAAAGGTACCTGGATGGCATGTTCTTCTATCAGAAAAATGCAACTTTGATGAAATCTGATTTTTTTTTTAAAGAATGTGTCTGTTTTGCCCACGTACAATGGAAACCAGGAGATCATTAATCAGCTTCTGCAGGCCTGACTGCTTACTGGCTTGTCTGGCTGGCTCCTGGATAAGGTGCCAGAAAGCCGAGACTTCCAGGCTCCTGGATCCTGGGCAGCTCAGGCCCCTGGGTTTATGGGCACTCAGCTCTGAGCTCCATTATCATAGTATCTAAATGCTTCATAACCTTTGTTATACTTAGTCTGTAAATGTCTTTTTGCATTAAGGAGGGACTACCTTGCCCTTTTTGCTGATGAGAAACTGAAAGATTAATGGCATTTAGGAAGGTCAGTCTTAACAAGTTTCTAATTTATGTTGATCCTTCCAGTTGCAAATTCACTATTGATTCTCAGAAACCTGCTAAAGCTCCAATGTATAAAGTTCTGCTGTGCTTTAAAGATCTGCTTGTCCACAGAACTTGCACCCAAATCCTATCAGGATACATAAACTAAATGTTTCTCTCCTTTGCTTGCCTCCAGCTGCTACTGCATGCTCCAATAGTAAGTCATGCACTTTGGGTTTTACAGAGTAAGAAAAAAGGAAGGCATTACCTCCAGTTCGTTAGCTTTTTTTAAGGACTGTTTTTGGTTTTTTAGTCACCAGTGTTGGATTCACACTCTCATGCCTGTTTTTCCCATATGTTGAGCAAGTATCCTCAGGGCATAACTGACCTATGATTTACATCCCAAAGGAGTGAACTTCTGTATTCCTGGCAAAGTACAGAAATCAGATGTACTACTAAGAAAAACAAATATATTGACCCAGGCTCCCCCAAAACTAGTCACTGAAATGGCCAACCACATTTATGGGTAAAGGCTCAAATTCAGGCAGAAAAACAGAGATTAACCCTGGGATCTTTCATATTTCCCATTTCTTTTAGTGCCTGCCAAGTGCCTCAGGATACAATGCAGATGGGTAGATCATTATTTTCTCACACTTTGAAGGGCACTCCCTTGAGATTACTGAACCTATGTCTTCAATAATCCAGAAATTACCTGGAAACTGAATGAAGAATTAATGTAGAGTCAAGAAATAACATACATGGTTCTAACATTAGGCACGATGGACTCCGTCCCTGGCAATTCGGCCATTGGGAACAAACATTTTGGGGCTACTGAGCAATTCTGTGTATGTTTTTCAGGCAAAGTGGTGACTATAGAGGGAACTTAAATGCCGGGTGAACGTTTTGTACAGAGGAGGCTTCCTGACAGTATTTACCACCTTCAGAAATGCCAGTCAATGTCTATCAAACTCACACTTTTCATAACTAAGGGAAAGGATTGTCCCCAAACATGTTATTAAAGGAAAAAAGTAGGTAGAAGTAATTTTTTTAAAGTAGTCATGCATCGTAAATGTGGAAGGAGAAGGAACCTGTCTGTTCCTGGAGAAAGAGTTCAGCAGCAGTTCTGCCATGTCCAGCATGGGATAACTGATAATCACATGGGTTGAAGCTGCCCTCCGGTTACAATGTTTTCAAAAGGTGTTATAAGCTTTTCCTGTGTTAGCTATATTTTTGTTGTGGTAAGTTACTACTAATTAATGACATAAATTATCCCCTGCCCCCCCCCCCCCCCCCCTTTTTTTTTTTCGAGAAAGAAAAAAAAACAAC
>NW_009915995.1:9978-46555 GCF_000696875.1 Nestor notabilis
AGAGGAGAAAGAAACAAACAGAAAAGATCTTTTGCAGGACTACAAGAATAGCTGTTCCTTTTCTATTTTGGTAATGCAAACATAAACATTAGAAATAAACATGTTAAAAAGAGTCATTTCAACTTTTGGATGCAAATTAACCAGTTCATTCTCTGATTAATCAAGCACAGCTAGATTAACTCAATGCACTTATTTATCCATGAGGATAAATAATGTCATGTAATAAAATTTCTCGGTTGCCCAGAAAGTCTGTGCTGTCTGTCCTTAGAAGTTTTCAAGACCTGACTGAGTAATGCCCTAAGTAATTTGATTTGGCCTCCTAGCTGACCTTGCTTTGAGCAAGAGACTAGACTAGAAACATCCTGAGGTTCCTTCCAACCTGAATTAGCCTGTGACTCTTAAGATCTGTTTCCTCCTAAGAATAAACAAAAGGAAAGTCCTAATAATTGGATAGCATCAAAATAATAGTCTACAGAATGATGCACATGTATTGTTATAGGAGAGCAAAGTTTGTTTATTTCTTCCTTTTAGATCTCTAAATATCTAAAAAGTTTGTTTATTTCTTTCCATTTGGATCTCTAGATATCTAAAGTTTTTCTATCTATCTGCTGTGTGCAAATTCTGTCTAACATGTATTTGGCTGGGTCCAGGGTACAAACCTTTTCTTTGTTTAGAATTAACTTAGTGACTAGAGACCCCTATATCATGTTCCCTTCTCCTGCCAATCTCTCCACCCCTGCCCCACAATAGAGTCACATACACACATGAATATTTTACAGGCATTTTCTTTGGAACTCCAGCCAAAGTATTGCTTTTGGGTTTTTTTCCAACAAATAAAACAAACCATGGTTATGTCCAAAAAGTCACATGTGTCTTCATGATCTACTGGCTCTGAAGCAGTGAAGAATATAAATCAGAAAGCACCTATCCATGATGTATACTATAGCTGTCATGAGTGGGATAAAAACATGGAAATGAGTGTGTTTCCATACACATCAAAAGACTTTAGTTAAAGGCTGAGCAATGGGGAGTCTCTGACCATAACACATGTTGCTTCATTCCTCACTCATTTTTGCATGGAAGGGGCATGACCCTTCTGTAGATGTGGCATTTCAGAGGATCAGGTGCTAGCTCATGAGTTCATTAATATGTTGTCACATCTGGAATTGCAAATCCTTTTCTTCCTTTCAGAATATCAATAATGATTCTCTGCAATTACAACACAGATGCTATTGTACGGCATGGCAATACAGTTGTATATTCCATGTAAATTATGTTTGTTATTTGATTGCTACTAAATAGATCACAGGTCTAGAAAATGTTCTTAACGTGTTTATAATCCTTGATGTAGCTTGCAGAAGTCCAACATAAAGTATCTGTATCCTCTCTGTGTTCATGGGATCAAGAGAGTACAGGTTCCATTGCTGCAGCTGATAAACATGTTGTTCTGTTTAGTTATCAAACCAAATCCTTTCTTTCTGCCCACTTCACTGTCTTTCATGAAGCTCCAGGTGTTTGGTAGCAATTGTGCTCTCACCCAGCTTCATAAAGTTTAGAAAACTCTTTGAGACCTTTTTCTGTCATGATGTGGACCCCAAAACCACTTTTAAATGCCAGCAGTTTTATTTAGCTTTTGGTACTATTTGGATGGTGTAAAAGTGCTAGTTCTGGGCCCAAAACTTTTAAAATTCTGTTTTAGAAGAAGTTAATAGCAAACACTATTGAGGCCTGGACAAGGACTCATATCTAGTTCCACTGCTGGCCTCTAGCCCAGTGTGCAATGTCCTTTGAGCCTGTCATTTCAATCTTTCACCTCTTTGTTTCATTACAGGATATGCACAATATTATTTCAGTCATAAATATTTTTGAAAGTTATGAATAAAAAAGGGCTACAGCACTCCTAGATCATTATTTTTAGAAAAAAACATATAATGAAAACTTGAGAATAGTCACTGAGGTACTACTTGTTAAGGAGTTCATCTGCTGTCTCATTTTGCTTTGAATGACTTGAAATTTGAGGGTGCAATATGTATCATCAATGTTTACTTTTATATCTAATTTTTGTAGCTTTCCCAAACTCTTGTATACTGAAATAGCTCTACAATCTTTGAGTTTGCTATTTAATGTATCTGCAGAAGATATTACAGAACTGATGATTTACCAGTGGGTGTCAGTCTCTTTTCCCAAGTAGGACGAGATGAAACAGCCTCACGTTGTGCCAGGGGAGGTTTAGACTGGATATTAAGAAAAATTTCTTCACTGGAAGGGCTGTCAAGCACTGGAACAGGCTGCCCAGGGAAGCGGTGGAGTCAGCATCCCTGGAGGTATTTGGAAGACGTGTAGATGTGGTACTTAGGGACATGGTTTAGTGGTGGACTTGGCAGTGTTAGGTTAGCGATTGGACTCAATGTTCTTAAAGGCCTTTTTCAACCTGAACTATCCTATGATTATAGCTAAAGGCCGGAACAATTTTCAGAGGAAGAATTTTGCCTTATATTTTCCTGCTTAGCTTGAGTTCATATTACTCACAAATACACAGTGCAAAACCTCTCTCTGTCTGTCATACAGCATTGGGAAGGAGTTATTAATCTCTCTGGGAGCTGTGATTCTGGGAACAGCACTTGCACTGAGACTTTGATGTTTCTGAGACCGTTCCTGTTTTGCGGGTTTTTATGTGCAAGTTCAATGACTAGAAGCAGGATTCCTGCTCAGGATAAAATAATGAAAAATCATCTGAATGTGGAAAAAACTCTGGAATAATAATGTCAACTTTTTGTCTACATATATCCAGAAAACTGCACTCATGAGGCTTCTAAACCAGTGTGCTCTGCTTCTGTTCATTAAAGTTATTTTTGCAACAACTTCCCAAGCAATTGCATATCTTACAATGAGAACTACATATGTCCCAAGATTAAAATATCAGAAATAAGTCATTTTTAAATCTTCAATGCTCAAAACAAATAACAAGTGCTTTCTTTATATGTTAGCTAAGTAGTCAACTCAAATAATTACGTCATTACATTGTGGAAAAATAAAATACATTTCAGGATAACAATATGTTTTTATGTGGTATTGTTAAAAACGTAAATTCCCCCCTTAGATTGATTTAATATACACCTAAATTTGTCAAGTGCTTTTAAAAGTTTGGTTTTGTCTTTAAGTTCCATTTTTAGTCTTTTTTAAGGAACAATCACACACACGCAGTCAGGTAAATATTTCCATGAATAGCCTCAGGGTTCCTTGGCAAGAATGTAATTGTCTGCGCACTGACTCTGTAACTGAATTGCCTTCCTTAATAATAGGATATTGGTTTTATAGGCCTCTGACTTCTCCCCTTTAATGCCCATGAATTATCATTTTACTTTTTTTAATGAATGTCCCTTTCTCCTTCCTTCATGCTTCTTATGCTCCTTCTCTGTTCCACAACCCCCCTGTAAAAGTGCAGTGACTACAAGAAAATAAAGCAGCAAAATGACTGTAAGCTGGCATTTACAGACTCCTATTCATTTCAAACAGACGACTCCTGCACTGCAATTGAATTAACTGATGTTAGAGCTCAGAAACACAAGCAGGCACACTCTTATAATTCAGAGCTGCCCCTCCCAGAAGTAAAGGAGATGCTGCTGCCTTCTTGTAATCTTTCAGATCAGGAGACCTGTAATACTGCAAAATAATTCTTTCTTTGGGTAAGTGTATCTGGGGATAACTTACCCAAATTATTATGTATTGAATAATACATAAGAAGGAACACAGAGGATACCAATTCTGCAGCTTGCACCAGCTACAGATGGCTACTCGTACATCTTCCAAATGAAACCTAGAAGAAACCAAACCAGGAAATAGGCATAATTTAATCAGTGATTAAATGTTTCAGTGCAGATTACTTGAGTTTTCCTCTAGCTTTTTAGAAAAGCTCCAGTTCTGTGCTGGAAACCAGCATGTGATACTTCAACCCCCAAAATAGATGAGAAAATTAGTGCTTAGGTTAACTGGGCTATTAAAACCATAACTACTGTTTTGCTGGAGTGATAATTGCAATATATATTGTCCAGTAAAAACAAATAGATTCAGCATAGGTGACCACAAAATACAATTCTTACATTACTGGTTCTTCCAAAACAGGTATAGAAATGCAGAAGAATGTATAGCTCCAGTCTTCTTCTGCTAAAGTGAGACTTATGTTATTGATTAACAAATCTTATGAAGAGACTGTGGAGGAGAAAGTATCATTCATTCATGAAATGGAACTAAGTTGTCACAGAGCATTTATTTTTCATGGGCTGACTATTCATAATTCCTCTAGAAGTGATCCATCATTGTACTTGAACTTGAATTCTAGGGCTCAGAGGTAGGAAAGGAAAGGAGCTCTTACTTTAAAAAGGTAGTTTATTTTTTACATACCTACTGTGTTCAGCTGCCTTAATACTGATGTCTCCTCTGCATGAGAACTATATGACAAAGCTGATAGAGGATTTTACTGGAAGAAAGTGCATAGGTTTTTGTGACAGGTATCAGCAGTTTTCAAGGACACCAAGGAATGCTTTGTTTACATATTACTGTAATACTGCCAAATGGGGAAGATTTTACTCCGTGCCACCCCACAGGTTATATTCAGTTTTCAAAGTAATTTTAATGAAAAACAAACAAACAAAAATACAATGACCAAAAAAAAACCCCAAAACCCAACACTAATTAACAAAAATTAACCCCCATTTTGTACCACTGGCTACCTAGCAGGAGTAGTAGGAGAACTGGAGCTAGTTTTCAACATTATTTTCCCATTGTGTCAACATTTTTCATAACATTTTAGTATTTCCTAATTTTTTTCAAACGCAAAACACCAATTTTGGGAAAAACTCTCCCAAACCGTATGACATAAAGATCTCTTGTCTGTGTTTTCATTGCTCTACACCTGTCTTCCTACTTTTACATTCTTTCCTATTTTGCTACAGAGGCATGTAGAAAAGTAAAAATCCATACCTGAAAAAAATAAGAATTTCAGATTATTTTTGCCATGAAAAAGTTCTTGAAATCCAAACAAGACAAATAGTAGGAAGACTGGAATGAAAAATTCTGATGACTAGTAAGTTTCTTGTTGGCAGAGATTTTTGTACAAGATACCAGTGTTTCTGAACTAGTGTTTTCCGTTTTAGCTTAGAGGTGATAATGTGAATACCCAGTACTCATATTTATGCTTTTAATTTTATTCGCTACTGAGAGTATATTTTATAATGCTTTTGTCAGAAGCTGGATTTCACCAATGTTAAGTAAACAAACCACAGTGCTTCAAGAGGAAGACTGCTCAAACACATGGCTACAACTTAGCAGCTGCTGGCTCAGATGGTGAACATTGGTTGTTTTCAGAAAAAGCTGCTCCATTAGCATAGCAAAAACTCAAGCTTGGAATTTAGGTATCTTCAGTCTGAACTAAAGAGAATAACTTTAGACAATGGAATCTGAAAATCTTGGGTCTCGCATCTGATCCCAAGCAAAGAGCTTTATTAAATCTCTGCTTGGATTATAAACAATTTTTATTGTTATGGCTTAGCAGCTTTTGAAATCATTTCAGGGAAACTTTGGTTGTCATAAAACAATACCTTTTATTATTCAGTCCCTGCCATCAACACTTTTTGTTTTCATAATATGTTCTATCAATAAACATTTGCTATCAGTCAATCAGTGTAAATTCTGTTCAGGTTCATCTACTGCACATTCCATGATGAAAAATTTGTGACAGTTCTAAAGCCAACTGATCAGCAAGCTGATTTTTTAATCATATGCATGGGTGAAAGTATTTTACTAAAAAGGAGATATGAAAACTAAGTAGATCATTATTACTGAAGCAGAGATTGCTTTATATTTTTATCTTCTAAAATGCAGCTGTGAAGATCATTATTAAGAAAAGAATGTCATTTTTCAAAAGAATTTGTGGCAGTAACAGCTACCGAGGCAATTTTTATTAGCTTCAAGAGGGAATGCCTGTTACATAATATTACAGCAATTGTTTCAAGGCACAAAATTCAGAGCTTGATGATGAGGAGAAAACATTCAGGAGGGCACAGGTTCAGAAATCTGGTCTAGAAAATTCTACAGTTGGCATTTATAGATTACCGGTGTTCTGTATAGTGAATAATAAAGAGTACTATTGCTCAGATAAAGTAAGTATATACATTTACTACATGATGCAAATACTTTCATCTTCCCCTGGTAGGTATGGAAGCTGTTTCTCAGCATATAGAAATGAGATTTAAAGTAATATATTAGACTGGGGTGTGGAAGTCCAAAAGAAAAGGATGCTGGAGGACTCTTCATCAAGGACTGTAGCGATAGGACAAGGGGGAATGGGTTTAAGCTTAAACAGGGGAAGTTCAGGTTACATATAAGGAAGTTTTACTGTGAGGGTGGTGAGGCACTGGAACAGGTTGCCCAAAGAAATGGTAAATGCTCCATCCCTGGCAGTGTTCAAGGCCAGGTTGGACAGAGCCTTGGGTGACATGGTCTACTGTGAGCCATCCGTGCTTATGGCAGGGGAGTTGGAACTAGATGATCTTAAGGTCCTTTCCAACCCAAACCATTCTATGACTCTATGAAAAAAGCAGAGGTTTTTTTTCAGGCATGGTATGCAGAACAGTTTCCATTGCAGAACTCAGAGGGAAATTCACCATTTACAATGATGAATGCAAGTTTCAGACTAAGCTAAGATAAATGAATTTTATCTACTTATCCGCCAGTAGTCATGACACTCTTATTTTTGGTTCATCTTCTCCCCAGTAGGCTTCAGTTATTGGCACAGATGGATTCCGATATCAAAGGCAATTTCCAGTTGGCTTTAGGACAGCTATTATTTAATTGTTCCCTTTAACCATCTTTGTTACCAGAAGCTTCTGAAAACTCTTGTATTTAAAGAAGGCTATGGGGAAAATTCCCTGCTGGGGTATTTTAGGGAGCTGCACTAGTAACAGATTTCACCCAGTCAATTCCACTCTCACTGCAGTATCTTAAATTTGTCTTTATCTTTTTGTGATAGCCTCTGAAACCTCTGTGTAAATAACCAACATCAATACACTGACCAAACCCCAATATCAATCAAGCAAGCCACATCATCCATTACTTTTCCCCTTTGCTGCTGAAGAAAGCTCTAGAAAGGGGCTTGTGCAGCATCCTCCAGTTTGCCAGCCAAACAGTTGTTGCTCAGCAAGGTCAGTTGTCTGTGTCTGTGAAAAGGGATAAAATCACAGAAAAATGGTGAACTGGGACACTGGATGTCAGTGGCAACTCAGGAACCTCCATACCATGGGGCAATCATGTCCTTAATCATAATTCACAGGCTGAAGTGCTTTGGGGACATTGATCCTTATGTTGGTACACATTGTACTTACGCTGTTAGGAACAGGTGTGGTGCCAATTATGTTATTGTAAAAAACATTGTTTGAGTAGCTGATAGCAATGAAAGAAAAGGCAGTTTGTAATCCTGCTTTCCTACTCAGAGAGTTCTGGAGATCATTTTTCAAGATTTGACTAATAGCACAAATTAGATCAAAATCTGCTTTTGCTTTCTGGGGGACAAGAGGGCTGAAAGAGGGTTCAGAGTAGATTTAGACATATCCTGTACAATATGATTCCAAAATTTCTTCATGTGCCATAGTTATTAAAGAAGTATTGATTGATAGATGAGTGGTGTGTGTATCTGTGCTTCAGAGCACTACAGTGTGTAAATAGGTGAGCCCTACCCTGAAATAATGTTGCATTCAGCTGGAAAGTCTGGACTTAAAATGAAACAGAAACTAGAACAGGAGGGTTAATTTGGGAAATCATATTAACAAAAGGAAAAGAAGGTCATTTCTCTGAATATTTTTTTGCATCTTAGAGTAACCTAAATCTGACAATCCACCAGAAATACCAGAGACAGACATCTGCATTTCTAAACACACCAAATGTGTAGAAGCTAAATTCTTTTTCTGTGAGATCATGAGAGTTTCTAAACAAAGCCAGTGCCAAGAGCTGCCTGTAGGAAACATCTCTATTAGAAGCTCTATTCTGAACCTTTTTGCATCAGAGTTTTATTTATGTCATCTGGTCTTGTATGCATGTTTCCTGCTAGCTCAGGAGTGCCTAATCAATCCTACGTAAGACATATTCCCAGGCCACTAGGCAAGATTCAATTAAGGGTACGGTTCTGGTGTGTTAAAAATAGTCCTGTAGTAATACTTATTTTTATGCTGACATACATGTCATCTCAGTAAAGCCTTCAGTCACACTCTAGATATAAGGCTGTAATCAAAATAATCATATGGGCAAATTAACATATAGATTTAAACTTTACAACAGGAAACCTTTATATGATACGGTAGTAACACTCACTGATATAGCCAGGTGGCATTATTCCTTTACAGCTAGCTCTCTGCAGGGATTTGGGTATCAAAGTGCTCACATCTGTGCCCTGTACTGAACTCTGGTGATTCATAAACTCTCAAATTAAGCCATTTTCTCCCCTATACGTTATATGAGGGAAGAAAGCTCATGTAATGAGAGTGGGAGAGTACAAATGAGTGTCTGCTGAAAACGCATACTAAGCACATTGCTGCTACGAAAGTCATGGTGCTATGGGTGAGGTGGAGAGACATTTTCTCAGAGGACAGCCACTCTCATTCATAGGTGGAAAATCTTGCCCCATACAGAGAATAATTTACATTTCAAAGTAAAGTGTAAACCAGGAGTTTAAGCCTTACAGCATTCATATAAAGGAAGGAAAGACCTGAGCTTCAGTCCTGAACTCACTAATGCTCAGTCCGGAGCAGGAAGAAAACCACAGTTTTTGTGGTCCAGGAAATATGTAATTATATTTGTACAGTTCTGACAAAACCAAGTAAAAGGCGTACAGTCTCAGAGCTTATAGCAAGGCTGTCTGGCCAGGCAGCAAGCATACTCAAGGCTGGAAGTGAAATCTCATGCAGCCCTGAAGAGTGGATGGGAGAAAGGAGGTATTAATATATTGTTGGAGCAAGTCCAGGGGAGGGCCATGACAATGATAAGAGGGCTGGAGCACCTCTCGTATGAAGACAGGCTGAGAATGTTGGGGCTGTTCAGCCTGGAGAAGAGAAGCTGTGTGGAGACCTCATAGCAGCCTTCCAGTATCTGAAGGGGGCCTACAAGGATGCTGGAGAGGGACTCTTCATCAAGGACTGTAGCAATAGGACAAGGGGGAATGGGTTTAAGCTTAAACAGGGAAGTTCAGGTTACATATAAGGAAGAAGTTCTTTACAGTGAGGCTGGTGAGGCACTGGAACAGGTTGCCCAAAGAAATGGTAAATGCTCCATCCCTGGCAGTGTTCAAGGCCAGGTTGGACAGAGCCTTGGGTGACATGGTCTACTGTGAGGCATCCCTGCTCATGGCAGGGGAGTTGGAAATAGATGATCTTAAGGTCCTTTCCAGCCTAAACCGTTCTATGATTCTATATTCCTATATGCTTTTGTGTGAGCAATGATTGTGGCCCGAGTTCTGGCTGGATTGAATTTGCTATAAAGAAAGAATGAGGAATGGCCACTCTGTGAGTCCCATCAAACTGCCCCTGTGGTTCAGCCCAGGTCGTGGCAGGGAATAAATTGAAATGCAGGTGCTCAGGAACTTTCACATTAAAGTCTCGCGAGGAAGCTAAGCAAAAAATCTCACAATACATTAATTCCTGCATCTATTAGGTGATATCACACAAGGGCCTCAGTCTCACACTGCTTTCAGGTCTTTTAGGCTCAGATGAAACCTAACATCTGTAAATGCTTATGGCAGAGCCACATGCAAAGCTTGTTTGTCCAAGCAGACTGTGCGCACACAGGATTTCACCAACTGTCTGCTGGCATGTCCAAGAGGCCCTGTATGAAGGATTTGTTCCACTACTGCTGTAATAAATATTCCCTCTGTATCCCAGGGAATATGAACCTCTAAAACCAGTTCTGTCCCTATATTTTTCTCTCCACATCCAGAACAGGATTATAGTGTACATTCAAAGAAATCTTATTAAATAATAATAATAAAAAATTCATTCTTTATATTCCTACTGTTACTGTTTCCATCTATTGACTGAGGTAATGAAGTAAGGAAATGAAATGTTCTTTGGTTTGAGATTGCTAGTGAAATCATGCAGGCAGATCATTTTCCAATCTTAAATCTAAATAATTCAGTTGCCATAGGATCAAAGTATGTGTTACGCTGCCCTCAGTTTTCCACGCATTGATTCATCCTTATTCCCCTTAGCACATTTTCACTTTGATTTGATAATGCTCATAACATCAGTTAGCAGTGAGTATGGTCAGCATCCAGATTGCTCATTATCATGCTTATTGTTCTAAGCCGTATGTTCTCCTCCTCCTCTTGTAACCATTTATACTTCAGAAGTAAAACTTTACCTTCTGCGTACATCTGTGTAAGCATTCAGGAGAAAGTCAAATCTCCTGCATACATACAAAAGCAAATATTGCAAAATGGTTTAATCTTTCTATTCTAAACTGAAATTCATTAAGTAAAATACAGTAACACAAAAGACTAATCCAGTCACTCATGATGGTTATACTCAACTTCGTATGATACATCTTCTGAATTCTGCTAGAAAAATTAGACTTCTTAGAGTGAGGGTCTGGTTTATTGCCTGTATTTGAGAACCAGCAGAGTTAAACACTTGAACTTAAGTGTTACAAAAAGGACCTTTTATTCACTTTTGCGCCTTTCTCAAAGCATTATTATATAGAGACCTACAGAGTTACCCCTCACTAACAGGGGTGCGAGTCAGGCCTCAGCAGTATTCCCATATCATCCTATAATTCTGGTTTTTAGAGACTGTGCTTTGACAGACAATCCCACATGGAAGGACACACTCAGATGCCTGACAGGTCTTTATAAGTAATATGTTGCAGAACATCTTTGTGCCAAATCTTTCAGGCAGTTACCCTAATTACCTTACTCTATCCTTATGTATCCATAATTTTAAATATCTTTTTATCTTTTTTTTTTTCCTAGAAAATAATTGTTTTCTATTTCTATCATGCCTAACAATGAGGTCCCAATTATACAGAAGCTTCTTGTTTCTATCACATTAAACATTAAAAACAATAAAGATAGAGTCTTTCCTATGACTAGTTCACCTAGATCTAAACATAAGGTACTTGAACAAACATATTTTTGACTGTCATAATGCAGATTTTTATGCTTCTCCAAGTGTATAGTTTTTTGCTACAGGCTATGAAATTTATCCTTGTTACAGAGAAAGTTTCTAATTCACATTTGTTCAGAACCTAGCTATTCTCTAATTCAGCTTATCATGCGGTGTGCTTAAAATTCTTCTGGAAGAAAGAAAAGTGACACTAATTTTTTATCAGAATAAAATATATTTAAGGTTACAGCTCTGCTTTTAGCTGCCGCACCTGGTTTTGTTTGATTAAGAAAATTGCTTTGAAAACTGCCAGATCTACTCGGAAAAAAACATTCTAGGGTTTCCTTGATTGTACACATCAGTTGACTTTGCCACTGAATTGTCTTCATTGTTTTATCAAATGGTTAAGCAAGATGTTCTGCAGGCACCTGAAAGAAAAACCTATTACAGAGAAATCTGGGTGGTTTGGGCACATCACTGGCAGTGCCACAATAGACGTACTGAGATGGAGATTCTGAGTATTACAAGGCTCTAGGGGAATTGTAACACTGAGGTTCAAATCCTGGAGGTAGGCACAGAAGTGCTGCAAGAGGGACTGAAAAAAAGGGGGATATTGCTGAGGAGAAGGGAAGAAGAGAAACTCACAGCTTCACATGCAACTTGATATCACAGCTCCAAGTATCATCACAACTACTTCTGTCTAGCAAGCAGCCCTTAAACTCTGACAGACTGTAGAGAGTTTTCTGATCTAGATCCATGTAAAGAATAACCTTTCTCAGCTCAAAAGTCACATAGCTAATCCAGGACATGTGAGTGCCCAGAAATCAGTGCTGTCCTTTCACTGAGCAGGGTTTGGTTTGGAGCGTTAATTTTGTTGTGTTTTTAAGGTTTGGTTTGGTTTGGTTTGGTTTTTTCTCTGAAATATTTAGTTGAATTTACACCAGGAAAAACAGCCTTTCTGTGTACATTAAGATTAAACTTTAGCTATTTATGGTTTGCTAACCACAAAACCAAAGACAAAAACTTCAAAGGATTTAGGCCACATCCCTGTACTGGTGCAGAGTAGCTTCCTCTGCATCAGCCCTCAAGGATATTTGCCCAACCTCTTCTGGAAAGCCTTCAATGACACATTGTCCTGAGTTGGGCTCTTGCCTCCCTATCAGTTACAAAGACTTTCCTTACATCCAGGCAGAATCATCTGTCTTCCAAATTAAACCAATTTCTCTCTGTTTCTCCCAGCAGGCATATAAACCCATTGATCTCTATTCTCTTTCTGTTCAAACAACCAGTACTGGTAAACATTTCACATAAACACACATGGTCACCTAAGAAATCTCTGATTCATTATTTCTCTTTTCGATGGGAAGCTGGCCTGTTGCTGGCTGATTTTAAGACACTGCAAGAGTTACAATCTATCTAGTCTGTCTTGTAAGATTTCAAAGTTAGAACAACACCAAAACAAACAAAACCCCAAAGCTAAATGGAGATAATCCATGTCCGGCACCTGCCCTTCTGTATCCTTGAAACACAATCTGCAATGACATAAACAGTCAAATAAAGTCACACTGTGATGCAACTGTTCCACCCCAGAATATGCCCCACATCGCACATTTGCTGTGCAAAGCCTGTACAATGCAACCTTGCATCTCTCTACAGCATCTTCTGCATCTCTTTAACCCCTGCTCATCAGGTCATCTTAGGGGTGAAGGCCAATGCCACCACGTGAAAGAAAAAGAGCAGATTTGGGTAAGCTGAGATGCCATGGTCTGTTCAAGCCACTGAACAAGAAGGATTGAACAAATGTTTGGAGGCATCTGGTAGGGTTTCTTATTTCTTTTGTTGAGCCTTTGAATGTGTTTGTGTATTGAGGCAGATGATCTGTGAGTAAAAGTGATTCACACTGAAATGAAATTTGATTACAGAATTCCAACAATCACAAGGACATCCTGCATTGCTTTGTAATTATCATAATGTAATCTTCCCTTTCAAACAATTAAGTACTGCTTTTTTAGTAGCTAGGTTCTGAAATTATCAGATCCCTCCCTCTGTTCAGACTTACATATCAGAGCTTGTAGGTTCTGATGTACACAGGATCGAGGAATCTCTGGGTTTCATATAAATCACTCCATTATCTTAAATCTGCTCTTTCTTCCAACACTACAGATGCCATGCGGTGTCTGGATGGCTGCTTCTGCATCCAGCTCTATAGGTGATGGAACACAGCCAGGTAGAGCACACTTGTGCCAAGGGAGAGCACATGTGTCCTGTTCAAGATGCTCCAGAAGGTTTGATGGCTCAAACTCACCACAGAATCATTGCACTCTGAGTATTTTTAAGTACTTTTGAAGAGAAGAACTACAGGAGTCACTGTGCCTTTCTGATTCTCAAGACCAGTTCACCAACATTTGTGCGTGCTATTGCATTTTAGATTTTTTTACTTACATTCTCTTCTACAACCAGCTTCTGAGTTTCAAGACTTTTTATCTGTGAAAGCAGACATGTCTCTTCTGATCTCTAGTAGATATTTTCCCTTTGATCACATTACAGGTAGGCTTGGTAACACCACTTATTTGAGCTTTCCCAACACCTTGCATTAAAATTTCCTGGCTTCAGTTTCTTACAATATTGCTAACCTCCAGCTTTTGGAATACATGATTTCTATAGTGCATGTATGCTGAAATATTTTTATAAAATATAAACAACTGATGTATTTTAGTGATTTCTGAAAATCAAGTCATGGAAAAATGTTGTTTTGTCCATCACAAAAATGGAATCATTCAGAAGCAAGTCCTGAAAATGGTTTCCTAAGGATCAAAGACAGGTGGTCCTGCTTTGGCACTACCACCAGCCTTTCTGAGCCCACTCTTTCTTGTTGACATACTCATTCCCCAATCTCATATCTAACTCCTAGAGGAAGTAATATTTTCTTATGATTTAATGGAAACCAGGAGCTCTCTGTTCATTTCTTGGCACTTCATCAGAACCATTATCTTGTTTAATGATAACTATATCTCCATTCCCTGCATTTATTTTAAAACAGCTGTTTCCTCTTCCCATCTTTTATCTGACCTGCCAATTATACATGTATTAGGGCTGAAAGGCCATCTGTGTGTTTATGGAATGTTTGTTCCGCTCAGGCTGTGCTGTAAATTGATAACTTTTGTTGTTGTCATAAAAACATAATCTGGAAAATTGATCAAGACCTGGAGAGTCTGGGTAGCAGAAGGGAGTAATATGAAAGGAAGCGCAAAGGAGGTGCATTGGAGTTTATTTGAGCTGCATCAGGAAATCCATGCAGGTGACATGAAGTAGTAGTCATCACTCGTATGGGTTTATCTCTCTTCTTCCCCTGTAATACAGGATTGGGTACAGTAGGGATATCTTTCTGTCTCTTACTACGTTGTTAAACCAGGCACACAACTATCAGATCTGAATATGAGGGCTTCACAACACAATGTGATATATCTTATGCCTTTCAAACTGACATTATTAAAAGGAATAGTAACACTGGTAATATAACATCTTATACTCCAGATAATCTTTAGGGTGATGTAATTAAGGAAGAAACAAGAAGAACCTGGGGCTTTTGTCAAAGAAAACATCTTAAATCGTCAAATGAATGAGAATCTTTATATATTGCAGTTTTGTAGACAGGTAAAAATCCTAAAGTTAAGCTATAAAAGGGTGAAAAGTATTTGATACAGCACTTTTTGCTTCAGATGTGAGTTCTGTGATAGTTTCATCACAACCTACTTGAAATTGATTACAGATGCAGTATCTAAAGGAATCCTGGTTCACCATTAGCATTACACCTTCTTCTGTAAGGCGCAAGAGACTATAGCATCACAGCTCAAAACAAACGTCCTTCATGGGTTAGCTAAATAATATACTTTGTCAGTTGATGGTAGTGTAACAATCCAGGCTCTACTTTATGAAATCTAGTTTAAAGTTCAAACTATGATGTAAATACATACAAGTACATGTTCTATAATGGCCAATACGCAACTACAGAGCACCATACTCATCATTCCCTTTCCTTGGTACCAGAAGTATTGGATGTCTGAAGGATAAAGTCACCAGAAACAATACAGAGATTTAATCACATAAGTTATTTCTAACCTGAAACTATACCCACTTTGCTTATTGTAAGCTTATTTATAGGTTGTTGGACATTACCATAGGGGTGCAATAATGAAGAAAACTACCCCAAGTTCTGGTAATTGTTTTCTTAAATATTTCATGTAAATGTTTATTCATGCTATCATGGTTTAGTATTGAAGCATGCTAGTGCTTTTACTAGCTGGGTTAAATGTCAGTGATTGATGTTTTGTTGGAATGGTGACCTTAAATGAAGCCATTGTTTGAAAATGGTCCTCTCATCTAGAGTCAGGAGTTCAAAGAAAAGACAAACAGAAAAGAGCTAGGACAGTGTTACAGAACGATCCGAGTTCTGAAAAATGAGCTTTAAGGTGAGTTAAACCTAATGAATAACACTCTATTTAGCCTATTCAGAAGAAGGTTAAGAAGCTAATATCATAATCAAGTAGTGTCTAATTGTGAAAGAATTATGACTCCTCAATGCAGAATAAACAGATCCAAATTTCAGAGGCTGGAGCTTCATGTACTTAAATACACAAATTTTAAGTGAAGTTAACTAGCTGTTGGAACAGCCTATTAAGGGATGTGATAGCTCTTCTAATCAAATTAGAGTGCTTTTTTAAAAGACAGATTATAGCTTAGTGTTACACCCTTGATGCAGGAATGATTGGTGAAGGTCTTTGGTCTGTGTTGTGCAGTGAAGTCAAACTAGATTATCATAATGGCCTTTCCTCTCCATAGTAATCTATACTTATAAGATTTCATCATGGCTAAGTGCAAATGTGGGTGGTATAAATAAGTAACTCCTGCTTTAGAACCTTTGTATCAGAGACTTTTCCCTCTTCTCCCTTACCTCCCATGGGAGCAGTAGAAATTGTGTTCTTCACATCATAGGTTTAAGAAGAAACAAAGCAATCAAAAATCCTCCATTTCATAAATGTCTTGGAACATTTAATAAGAGAAGTTAAAAATATAAAAATCGAAACTGGTTACAGTAGTTAGACAGCAGTGCTGAGTGCACAGAAATTAAAGAGGCTGTCCTCAGGGAGGCTTCAAAATGTTCCTCGATCCCAGTTCAGCTGCAACTCTCTATAATTCATCTGAGGATCAATTTTTTAAGTCATCTAAGGTAAAGAAGGCATCTTTAAGAACTATTACATTCCTCAGCCTAAAGGAAAAATCATTATGAACAATCTCTGACTAAAAACCTGACCTAAATGCTTTGCTGAGGCAGATTCCAGCTTATTGCAATGTTCAAAACATGTAAGAAGGTGGGGGCAAAGAAGAAATACCTGTGGAGACTTGTAATGGTTGAGCCCATGGCCATCCATGAAATTCAGATTAGAATTTCTCTGTCCTCTCTCTTTGGTAGGAAGATTTGTAGAGTTAATTTTCTGTAGCACATCTTATAGATATAGGTACACTGAAATAAAAATAACTAACTAACTAAATGGATAGACAGATAGATAGATAGATAGATAGACAGATAAAAAGCCAGTTGAGAAATATCTATGGCTTTTGGATAAGTTTGCCCAGTATTTTTAAAGTTTTCCAAAGAAGGGAAATGGTTGGTCTTTCTGAGTAGGAAAACATGACCAAATTGAACTGTGTATGAAAAGATTATCTGTGCCCATTGCTTAGAAAAAGGGTTAGAAGTCAAATCAATTGCTTTTGGAAACAAAGATATGAATGCTTTCTATCATGTCTTTCTTGTGACCTTTTATGTCAAACGTACAACTGCAGAAGGCTGCTAAGAGCAACTTTCCCTTAAGCCTTCACAGTTGTTCACTAAGATGACAGCTCAAATGAAAAAAAAAGTGTATGTCAGATAAACAAGCAGTGGCTTCTGTGTGACAATATGGCACTAAATGCTTTCTATTAAGGGTGGAGGAACGCAGTCATGTATGAACAGGATTAATCTAAAATTGTGTAGCACTGTCGTTGTGAAGAGAGAAAGCGGCAGTGCATACAAAGCATCTTCTCTCTGCCTCAAAAAAGAACCAAGGAAAGATTGCAGCAAGCATTGCAAGGTGGCTGCTGCTGGGCATGAGCAGCAGGGATGAAAGAGAGCAGTGATTTCATCATACCATACCAGGTGAATATTCTTTCATCCTTTTAGCTCCTCTGTAATTTTCTCATCTACTAAGAAATAGTAGATGAGAAAAAACCTGCTTTCTGGTTTAGGTCTTACCCTGGTTATGTAAAGGGGCAATTTTCTTTCTACAAGGTCTGTCTCACTGGTACATAGGCAAGGTTTAGACTCCTAAAACAGGTCCATTAACCAGAATCTCGTCCATATTGTCACTCTGAGAAATTCTTTCTGATACCCAATGCTTGGAAAATTATACAAATGATCTTAAGCACATTAGAGATTGAAACCAGAAGGCTTTACACAGCAAGGCTGAAAACCTGACAGTCACTTTCACAAAAGGGCCTGAAATCAGGTAGCAGATTATAGGCTGTTGTGAATCATAAGGGAAAATAGATGGGACTGGAAAGTGGAAGAGACTGAGTGTCTAACCTAAACAGGATGGTTAGTAAGGTCCTCTCAGTATTTAAAAGCACTAAGTAAAAATCTGTGTGATGCTTTTAACATTTCTGAAAGACCAGAATCTTGGGAAAGGCAGAAGGTAATTCAAAATTAAACTTTCCTTTCTATTAGCTTGTGGGTTTCAGTCACTGTCTCACTCCTTTCATCCCATGGCTCTAGCAATGAGTAAGTGAGATGATTTAGTTAAGATGCCATCTGAAATGTTCAAATAATTCAAAATATTTGCTCTTTTGGAAAGGGTTAAGCAATTTGCCTTCTGCAGTTCTAGAAATTACTAATGTCACCTTTAAAACCTAAGTGCTGAGTGAGATGTGCTGGGTGAGATGATACATTTGGATCATTTGAGTAAAGGAAACAGAAGGTATTAAGGGCACCTTAGTTTAAACAGCTCTTCACTGTATAGTGATGCATAAAAAGGCCCTGAAAGCACCCCTGGGAAGGATAATACTGCTTATGTTTATGTTCTAATGGAATCTAGTGAAGCTTTCAGTCCTCACTGAATGATCCTGGCCTCCTGGCCTTGCTTTCAAAGAATTTAGGGATTGTGATTTGTGATTATATCCACCAAGTTGCTAACATACTTAACCAAACTCTAAGAAATTGCACTTTTGTATTGATTGTGGCATTCTTTTTGTGAAGTCAATGTGACTTTAGTGGTACAAAAACATCATGGTGGAAGTGACTAATCTAATTTTTAAGTTGCAGTGCAGCATTTAGAGAAAGCTTTTAGTCCTTAGGTAAGTTGACAAATTTAATTTAGGGTTTCTGGTCCAGGGACATGTTTTTGTGATTCCTGCTATTCATTTTGCTTGCTGCTCCCTGGTGTTGTCTGTGGAAGCTGAGAGTTTAAAAGTTTGGTTTATTTTACTTACAGGTGTTGTAAATTGGATGGAGGTAGTGAAGGGAGGAAGATAGATAGACAAGGAAAAAGAGACTAACAAAGGGAACACTCACACCAGCTCAGTAGACTGAACAACCTAAACAAGGGTGCTCGTTTGGTGACTATGCAAGACCTGGGGCCTCATCTTTTTCCTGTTAAACTGGTGAAAATTTGTAATTGATTATGCAGAAGAGAAATGGAAGGAGAGATTTCTGTGGCATAGTCAACTGAATGGGTGGCGTTACAAAGGGATCAGCCACCAAATCCAGTGCTGGGAGCCAGGTACCCTTCTGCTCCAGCAGCTTTTTTACTGTGAAGCTACAAACCACTACACTGGGCAAAATTTGGTCTTTTAGAGTCATTTTGTTTCCACTGTTGAACACTTCTGATACCACCAAATAGAAGTCTTTCCTATATATATACATGTAAACCACACGTACTTCATGAGACATTTTACCTTACATTTGCATATCATTATACTGCATGCACAGTCAGTAGTAACACTAAATAACTCCAGGGAAATCAGGTAAACAATTGTTTTAGACACTCTTTTAGAGGGAACAGAACCTGAAAAGCAATAAAACATCAGGTGATCCACAAGTCCAGAAACTGGAATTCTACTTCAGCCTTTGATGAAACAAAACTATGTGGGCCAAAACACACTCTCCCCGCTCCAAACAAGAAAGCAACTTAGGAAAAATGTTTGCCAAAATTGACTCATTTTTGACCATTTCTCAGTACTGTTTGCATTCATTGATACAGCACCCCCAAAAACCAGGGGTAACCAGAAATAGTAATGACTAATTTTGGAGCTGTTCCTCTCCAGGTGAAGTCTTGTTGCTGATACCAGGTTTCTGCTATGTCTCTGTCCAGACTTTGTGTACTTAATTGATGTTAATATTAGTACTAGCTACTTCTATCAGACAATACTAACTTAGAATTAGCTTCTGACAGAACAATACACTGACCTCAGAAATTCAGATTTTACCTACTGACAAGTGCACCCAGTGCAAATTGGTCCATGGCATTGGACTTTGCAACATAACACAAATCAAACTTCTGCCTCTCTGCATTGAGTTCCAGTCTTTGAAGCCTGAGCCTCTTTGTGCAATCTGTGTGAAAGCTACCATGAGACTCACTGCAGCAAGGCCCAACTCATGTGCTTATATATCCTATATATCTGTGCATTTCTGTCATATGGAGCATTTTCTACAGGCTTCAGAGAGGAACTAGAACATAGATTCTGTACTATTGCCTTTGATGCAATTTATCAACAAATCTTAAGTGGATACATTTTCCTCTTTATCATAAAATTCCTTCTGAAAGTGATTTATATCTTCAAAATATATTTTTCATGGCTCTTCTGGCCTCACATTTATGATAAAGACAATTGCAGTTTGCCCAGCAATGTTTGAATCCTTTACAGCATGAAAGCTCATCATTTTGCTACTAATACAAGTGCTGAAGGTGTCTAAAACTTAAAACAACTCAATCAGTGTAACATCTGGACTTCAATCAGTGTAACATCTGGGCTTGACACTTGAATGCCTGTTGGTGAGCTAGGACTCCTAGACTCACAGCTCCCCTGTATGGTCATTGACTGACCAAGATCCTGTGAACACTGGGAGGATTGCGGGATTTACTAAAATAACTGACTTGTGGCAAGGTAAGTAGGGCTGCTTGCAGCTGTAAAGGCAGAAAGATGTAATAATCACTCTGTTCCTCAGTTCATCCAGCTGGAAAACAGTGGCCATGATGTTTGCCTGCTTCTTAAGCAGCTATGAAGCTTAATTAATTAGAATCTGCAAAGTGTTTGAGGATTTTTGCTTGAGGGCATTTTGCATACAAAATGTAGTCTTCTGAAATTATTAATTGTGCTGTAAAAGCATCAAATGACATAATTAGGAACTGAGCTCTGCTGCAAAGTCACCTGGATAGTGCACACAGCCGAAGCCACTCTACATTCCAGTAATTTCACAGCAAGATAAAGGAAATGTGCACAGGAGGGAGAAGAGAAACAGTCACAGAACCGTTCATTTCCACAGGGCTAGAACAGAGTTCACTTGTTTGAAGATGTTTCAGTTCCTTTGGCTATGCAGTTTTTCCCTGTAAAGTAGTAAATTTGAAGGCTGTATATTTGCCTTTCCAGGCCTTCTGCGTTACAATCTCTCCACTATTACTTACCTCTGGCTTTGTTCTAAGCTGTTGTACACTTCTTTTATTTCAGACCTCTTCAAGAATGAGATACCTGCATCAGCTTTAGAAACAAATCTATGAACATCTTTATTGTCTTTTTGTTAAACTTAATGTTTTATTATCAAGAATAAATTTTAATTCAGTAGACTCCTGCCAGGAAAGCCATCACAGCAGCAGCTCCAGAGAAACATATTAAATCCTTGTTTATAAATTTTGCATTGACTTCTTATCCTGACACATGACTAAAAACTACAGACCTCCTACTTCTGTTGATGAATGGCTCTGAAGTCATGAAGCAAATCAGAATCACTCAAATATTAATTTTCTTATGACTTTAACTAAGATTTATGGTCCAAGTGCCTGGGTTTTGGCTCATTTTTGTTACTAACTTATTAATATAATACTGCATCACTGTGATTAGACGAAAAAAAGATTTTAATTTTCATTATTAGCTAAAGGAAGGCTCCTGATTTGCATTTCTTTTATCACCTCTATATAATTTTATTCTCTGTTGTTAGATATGAATATTTCTTATTAATTTTATCTATTTTTCATTCAGTGAGAGCATTTAGCATTTCACCACAGTTGAACCAACAGGAAATAAATTTCTACTTCAAAATCAGGGCAGAGGAAACAGTCTGAAGTGTTTTAAGGATTATTTTTCTTAGAACTGAGACTAGCTTCCTGTCATGTTTTGGCTGTCTTTTTCAAATCGCATCATTTGACTATTGCAGACTAAAACCCAAAAGGCATGGAAGATAACATTGACAACTAGTTTTCAATTTATGGTCTATAACATTTTGAAAGAGCGATTGAGAAAATCAGGCATGTTTGCTGCAGATTTAAATTTACCATTCACGTGCCTGTGCCACCTGTTAGTGGGTATTTAGGAACTCCAAGAAGACTGTATGCATTAGTGATGTGAACAGACTAGGTGCAACACACTAAAAGTCTGGCAGAAACCCCTCAGTTTGGTAAAATCAATCTGAGCTTTATCATTCCATTTCACAGTACCAAGATTTTGGATCTTGGAAGTATTATTTTATTCTTAAACCAACAAACAAACATATGAAAGGAGATCACAGAAGTGAGAAATGAAGTCTTTTGCAGCCTGCCTGCTGTTTAGTAAGCTAAAGGTTGAGTTGATAGCTTCAGATTATTTCTGAGAAAGGCAGAAAGGAATCCTTACTGATGTTTGGTCCGTCACTTTGCCGTCAAAGCTGCATTTTCTTTTTCAAAAATATCATACATATTCTTTCCCTGACGAGAAACCAAAGTGCTTGCAATTAAAGCATGGATTTTTCAGCCTGGTTTGGGAAGATGGCAATTTAGCAGGTGGTAAGTGCCTTTTTCATATAAGAGATTTAGGAAACTACAAAGCTAAGCCCTGTGGAGAGGTTTGTCATGGGGAAGACCATATGCTTTTTATCTTCCTCCCATTGGGATGTTGTATTAAGGGGAAACCCAGAAGATATCTAAGCTCACATGCACAAAGATTTACAGCAAACTTGGGGGATCAAAGTCTCAGAATATTATCTCATAGCAGCATGTATCAATCCCCTGGGTTCATGCAACTTCAGAAATTTCAGATATGTTTCTCAACACACACACCCCCAATAGATAGATTAGATAGATAGATAGATAGATAGATAGATAGGTAAGTAGGTAGATAAACTGCCAGTGAAACCAGGATATCACAGTCTCTTCCACTTCCAAAAACAAGATCCTGTCCTTCACACACAAAACTCCCCTCACTTTCCTGTCTCTGAAGCTATTCCAGTTCTACCAGACTCTCAAACTAACCAGGAAGATCTGAGGGGAAGGAAAGCCAGCAAATAACAAAATAAGGGATCAGTCATTTTCTTTGACATCAAGGCTAGAGTTGGGTAAATCCATTGATCTCAGTTTTGTACCAGCTTCACACAGAGACAAATCAGGTTCAAAAGCATTAGCCAGTTAAGTACAAACATACAGATCTGATTCCTACTTCTCACCTTTGACAGAAACAACTGCTTCATCCAGGTAGTGCTAATCTTTTGTGCTCCAGCAGAGCCCTCACTGCTATGGCAAACTAGATTATATCTCAGGGCAAGCTCTGAGCCACTGAGTAGGCAAAATGCCATTAAAATCAATGGACCTGCATCTGTTTAGTAAACCTTAATATAACAAGAGATTATTCTTTGCCCATGTAGTATTAGAAAAAAATAATCACAGTGTGAGGGAACTTTACTGGTTCAGGCCATGTTTAATCTAAAGTTGGATGAGAATCCTGGAAAGCCAATTGATTGCTTCAAAGCAGTAAAAGCTAGTTTATTCAAGCAATCAGTCTTGCAGTAAAAGTCTTCAATTTTTAAGAGCTTGTAATTTAGCACTACTTGGGCCAGAGAAACAAATATCTGATTTCTATGAGAGGTTCCAGGACATTTCACAGACAGACCATCCACTAATGCTTCACAAATGTTAGCAAATGGAATATTGTTTCACATCCTGCAGCAAGATGTGAATTGTGGATCCCAGGACTGCAGCCACACATCACTAGAAGGGAACTTACTGTCATTCTATGGGGTAGCCAAGTTGTGGTTAAGGCAGAAAACTTCAAAGCTGTTAGTGAAGAGACTGGAGAGTGTGTGATGGGTAGGGAGAAGAGGGACTCTGCCCCTTGCTTGGGGAGGAAGATGTCAAAGGGCCTGTTTTAAAGGTTCTTTGATGTAGGCAGTCTTTCTGATATAGAAGGCATGAGGAGGTTACAGATAAAGGATTTAAAAGAGCATACATCTGAAGAGGAATATAAGCAAATGTGAGCACAGACAACATTGATAGAGGTGACAGACAGAGGTTGAAGGGCTGGTCCTTTGTCTATGGCATGCACAGAATAACTCCTCTGGTGAGCCAAAAATGAGGGCAGTTCATGCATGCCTGTTTGCATTTGGGTTTTTATCTTTCAGTTCATTTGCACATATTTTAGAGTCCAGCCACTTCCCTAGAAAGCCTCAAAAATCCACCTCTCCAAACAAATAACTACTTGCCATGATTTTTAAGACAATCTCACAGTTGTTATTCTTTGTAAGGGAGAGTATGATTTGAGTCGTTATTTTTGAGCTTGTGGAGTCTGCAAAAGTATGAAAGCCACAGTATAAAACTCAAGAAATATCTACAGCATTTGGCTGGTAAATTGCACATAAAAGTGCAATTAATGCAAGCATTAATGTTATTCAATTAAATTTTGAAGAAAAAAAATCATCCCAGATATTTATCTAATATTGTAACATAACCCATAAAATTCAAGTTTGATTTCAATCCATGCAGTACGGAAATGTAGATAATATTATTTCTTCTCAAATAGGCCTGATCTGAGCATCTGGACAGCCAATTTATTTTTATGATGTTCTGGGTGATAAAGTAAGAAATGTCCAGGACACTTTATAGCCATAATATATTTGCCCACGTATTTTTAATGAGGCATTTTTTTCTTGTGCATGTAAAATGCTTTTCTAGAAATGATGGCTCTCAGATTGGTTCATGGTAACCTTCAGATACCAGATTGGATACCACCTGATGTGCTTTGGTTCTGAGGCCAGGTGAATAAATGGTAGCCTTTGGTTCAACTCTCTTCTCTGTTTATTTTAAAGAAAAATTGACTAAATATTTCCCACGAGTACCCTAATCTCTGGGCTGTAGATTCACTCCCATTCTGTTTCTCCCCAGCCAACTTAATTGATAATTATTGAAATAAAGGCATTATTTCATGCAAACCAGGGAATGAGGGAACCCTACCCCAGAAGAAGTGGTAGGTAGCCTTCTGACTGAAGTATTCCCAAAGGGGGTGTGGGTTCTCTTCCCCCAGGCAGGGGAGGAAATTAAGCAAAGTCTTCATTTCAGCCAAAATTATGCAGAGAATTCCACCCACATTTGCAAATATAAGATTCAACAAAATAATTTCACTCCTTTCTGCTCCATTACTGTGAGGTGCTGTGAGAACATCTTTTCAAACTCTCCATCATCCCACACCACATGCAAGGTGTTGAGTAATGCCACTCTAGATGAGTGTCATGCAGGCAGAACACCTTTCTTTCCATGCTGATGTTGCCTGTGGCGATAAGATATCACTTAAACAGTATGATGGCTGGCTGCAGCCTACGGGTCTATTTAACAGAAGAATAATTTTTAACCAGTAATATATCCACACTCAACATTAAGAGGCCATCTCTGGGTGAATAATAAATGGGTTAATTTTACCTAGGAATTAAGCAATGCTGGATAATATTCTATTTCTTTATTTTTAAAAAACATAAGCATAACAGAAATACATTATTACAGTCAGTCAGTAATTTTTCAATCAAAGTTAGTGTATTAAATAAACAACTATTTATGTCTTCATAGAATTATTGTAAGCCCTTAAATCCCCAAATTACTGTATTAAGCTCTTTTCATAGCAGCATTTCATTTATGAGGCAAACAGTACTGCTAGGAAGTTTCTGGAGCCACATCTGATGTGTTAATGTGAATAAGATACTAGAAAGATGACTTCATATTGGAAAATGTTTACCTAATAGATTAAGTATCATATCCATGTTTTCTTTTTGTTTTTCACAGGAAACTTGACAATGTTCCTCCATCTGGCATAAATAAGCTTCTAATTATACCATGCTAAGCTTGTGTAGTTACTTCTAGCTGGCATGTTGGGTAGTATATATACCTTGCAGTAATGAAAAATTGCTTTCACAAAACCACTGTTGTTACAAGCTCTCTTTGGGAGATCCATGTTGTAGTGATTAATAGGCGGGCACACTGTTACACAGCAGTGCATGGAGAGCATCTCCACCCACCACAACTGAGACATTTAGCTGTGAAATTACTTATACCATAAAATTGATTAGGTTGCTCAGGTAAATAACAGTACTTCCCAACAGTCTGATGGTGCAGCTGGTACTGCCAGAATTTACAGAATCCCTCTCTAGCTGAGGGGTTCTTTTTTTCTTGCTTCTTTAATCTCACTTTCAACAGATAAAATAAGGCAGAGAAATCAGCAAACCAACAGCTCAGGTTAAAATTAATGCCATAACCATCTTTCTGTATTCAGCAAATACAGCACACTTTTGAAAAACAATCTTCTTTTATCCCTCAGCATCTTTACCAGCACAAGGAGCTACAAAATAACCACTATTCAGATCTATTCAGGGGTCATTCCTGAAGTCAGCTTGACCATATCTCTACAGATAACACCTAGTTGATAGTCACTCTGCTAAAGTCAGCCTGATTTGGTCATGCTCATCCTGACTTTTAACTGTGCTATGCAAGGTCTCCTTAAGTAAAGGGAAGGGATAGTTTTCAAACACATATCATATATAGCAACTAATCCCCTCCGTCAAAGTAGTCTTGCTCAGAGTATTGGAAAACAAGGAGGTTGCAGTGATCCCTGTTGTGTTAGTTATTTTCTGTGCTGTGTTTAGGTCATGAACCAGTGCTGCATGGAGAAAATGTATGATCATGCAACCCCATCCAACATGATGGTATATCCATAGTTCAGAAAAAAATTGAAGTGGCATGAGCAACTTTTGTGCTTGCTGTTGTATTGTCATTTCCCATTCTTTCTTTTAAAGGAGAAGACATAAGAAAATTGCTTTTTCAGTTGTCTTCTGGGTTTTTTTGACTCAGAAAAATGTCAGCAGAGACTACTGTCAGTGGAACCATTAGCTGCATTAACTAGGAGCCTGTCAAAGGGAAGACAGAATTGGCCCCAGGGTAAAGAGAGACTTTACTTACTGCCCTTTCTTAGCTCTGCATAGAATTTTGGGAAGGCAATAGGTTGTTGGACCTGGAGAACTGTAAGGGTATTTCTCATCCACAAAGGGGTTTCAGAGGGGTGTGAACCACTGAAATTTGTGCTTCAATTAACATTCAGTTTTGTAGCAAAAGCTGAAGACCTGTAACCTGGGCATACTCTAGAAAATGTTAAAGACTCATTACCTTAAGGTCCTTTCCAACCCTAACTATTCTATGATTCTGTGACTTTTTGATTTACATAGGAGGTATGAGTGTTTTGCAAAGAGAAAGTTGAAAGAATACTGTGTGGAAAAGTTTTGGCTAACCCAATACAGATTGGCAGCACCTTTAGTAGAAGTGTACATGGCTATAGCAATATCCTTTCCAGATTAGTATATTGCAATCTTCAGAGTGAATCTCATGTTCTGGATATTGCCATATTCAAAACCACAGACTGAGTCACTGCACAGAATACAAAGAAGTCCTGAATCTTCTACGCACTCAGTAATCGCTGCCTTAGTGGTAAAAAGCAAACACTATCATAAAATAAGACCATGGTTTATTCCAGATCATATCAAGTACATTTAAAATAAAGATCAGCGATCGACTTTCCTTAATCAAGTCAGCCAACACCTTGAAATTTGCCTAAATGTGAAAAATGCATATGAAATATCCAAAAGCTGCACATTATCCAGCTTTCCTCTTAACCTCTAATGGGCACTGATGAAATAAAAGTAAAAATACTCCCTGTTCTTGTTCTTTTTATCACTTCCAAAAGAATGCTTTAAGGATTACATTATTTTGCAACATATTTAGATGCATTTATGCATTGCTGTCATAGCAAGATCTGGAGGTGATATAAATACAAGCTCCAAAAGATCTGTTTCTTTAGTATTTCAACTATTCATTAACATCTTTGGAGTATTTTGGATGAAAAATAAAAACATCTAAGTGACATTTACATCAATGTGAAGTTCTACAGCTTCTTTGCTGTAGGAGTAATAAATTAAATGTAAAAAAGAGAAATATGATGAAGACCCTATTGCAGTTTGTTGTTTATGAATGTTACAAGCACTGTGTAAGAGATGAGATTGCAAGAACTGTTCTCTCACTAAACTATAAAAAAAAAAAAAAGAGGACACATGCAGAAATTCAATTTACAGCAAATGGGATCTGCTTGAAACGTGATTTATGTGGACTTATTACATAAAAGCAGGACCTGTCTGCTCACTAGTCAGTTAGTGGCTTTTTCCCTTCCCCCATTAAGGAAAGATACTACAAAATGTGGACATCTAGTTCAGATACAGTATAAAACCATGTAACCAATATGAGAGAAGTTTGACCATACAGGACTGCTTGAGAACAAGATGCGAGCCTACTGCTCTTCATGAGGGTCCATGCGGGTTGGAACTAGATGATCTTAAGGTCCTTTCCAACCCTAACTATTCTGTGAGTCTATGCTTCTATGGCACTGCCATGTCCTAGTGCCTTCTTCAGTCTTCCAAAGGCGTTGGCATGTCCCAGTACCTTCATCTAAGCATTCTTCCTCCTGGTTATGCATCACTTGATGCTCCAATTACCTGTGTTATGAGGCTCCCACTCTATGAGTGGGTGGACTTCAACATCGAGGAGAGAAAGTCGTGCATGTTTGGAAAGTTTCAATGTTCCCCATGAGCCCTTCCTGTGAGAAAGTGCCTACTATTTAAATATCAGACAGTAATAGCAGGGAGATGTTCCCATGTGCAAAATGCCATAAGAAGTCAAGATCTATTTCGGAGTAAAGAAATTATGGGTTGTCTTCACCAGGTAGACAAAGACAAATTCTAACAGCTCCACTAAGCCCAAAATATGTGTAAGAAATTAAAACCATATTGTCTTGTAAAGTAGGTCGACACAGAGGATTTTGAAAAGGCTTCACCACTCAGAAAATGCTGAATGGATCTCTCTAAACGAGAAAGAGTTAACTTACTGCAAAACTAAATAAGGAAATGGAGCAATCCTTCTCTCAGTTCAAAAAAAAAATTAAGTGGCAATAAATTTTCCAAGTTTTTACATTAAACAGTCAGGGTAGAATTTGCCCCCGGTGTTATAGCTACCTGGATGTAAATGAGGGACAATATGGGTTTGTACTATTTTTCTATGCTTTTATTTTGAGGTGAAAAAAACCACTTTGAATACAGTTTCACTGTTATTTTTTTCTGTCAACACAGCTGGTCAAAAATAGATGAAATGTGTTGCACAAATATTTTCAGACTAAGTCTCTTCCCAGGTTACTGCTTAGCAATTTCTGTGTTCTCCACCAGCCAGATGCTGATGTGCACTAAGTTTGTGCTTTTTTTAAATGTATCTAAATGTGTCATGAGTACAAAAAAGGTTGTTCAAGCCACTCTCTAAGGACAGCAGGTTATTGTCACAATAATTCTCTCTAACAGTAAGTAGCTAAACATTATTTATTAATTTCAGGGTTTCTTTTTCTTGCCTGATTATTTCTGAAGTTCATACATTTCATATAGTTCTCGAAGACCCAAATTAAGGATAACTGGTATATTTTGACAACATATGAGACCCAAATTCAATTAGGTGTTTAAACAGACTAGTTCAGCTTTATTCCTTGAAGTAGAACAATGAACAAATGAAATCTATTTCCTGTCATTAAAAGGACATTTTAGATTACAGTGCTGTTTTGTGAACAGACTATAAGGGATTGAACAAGCCAGTACAACTATTTTCATGTTAGCATTTCTGACTTTTAACTTCGATATTAAAACATGAATGTGGCTATTCCATCTGACTTTAAAATAATTTCCTCTGAGGTTTTGATGACTCTAAACACAAATTTCAGCCAATCACAATATGTGGTTGTTAGATGATTTAGCAACATCGTTATGTTACAGATTGATTGTGGGATACAACATATTCCTTGTCATGAACTTTAACGTTTTCTGTGTGCTCACCACCTCCCAGGACTCAAAATCCTTACATACATATCTGTTAATCCCTGACTGATCCATACTTTCATGCAAGTGGAAATATGTACTTCAAGGAGCTCTGGTGCATCCTACAGCTCACCCTGTTTGCTCAATACGTGCCGAATGAATCAGTAGATTTTCAAAAGCATGCAGCACAAGAAAGCTAGGTCAGACATTGAAGCCATGGACAACCCAGAATCATTTTCACCACACTGAGGCAACTTGTTAAAGAGCCAACAATGAAAGCAATACCTGATCAGTATTCAGTTTGCAAGCCTTGCTACTTCAATTTTTATAGACATAGACAAATTTTCTTTGACAATGTCTTTGTGCTATGTGCTGTGATGTTTTGGTTCGAAACACCCTTTTTTAGAAATAACAAAGGAAGAGATCGATCATCTTGAAAGTTTCTTAAAAGTTTTCACTAGCAGCATGATAGATTTTATTTTTAACACATGCTCAGGATCTGATTATATCCCCAGCAGCTAACATAAGTACTTTGAACGCATGTACATGATATACTATGCTACAATGATTTTGAGGGCTGGTGTTGGACGTTGAAGTGCTTTGCTAGAACTTTCCAAGAGAATTTTTATGGAAGTTTACAGGAATATAAAAAAATTATTGGAAAGAGTCCAGCTGAAACAAATAAATACAGGGTTCTTTAAATGTGTAGCTCCAAGTTCAGTTCCAAGACGGAGATGTTTCTGAAACATGTGCACACACCCACTCACCCTTAAAGCAACGTTAATAAGCACCTCTATCCTAGCTGACAGCAGCCAAACAGTCTCAATTGCAAACCACCCCCAATTACATTAACAGAAACATGAGTAATCCATACCGAGGAATACATGAGTCAGTAATGATGTGAAATTACACAGTGAATCCCTAAAATAGTGACCTTTAGTTCATGAACTAAGTTTGCCATATCCATTATAAGTCTGCTTTAAATCCACAGTCCCGTTGTTACAGTTCAACCTTGTCAGCCAAGACAGTGCACGACTACTATCTCAGTGCTACAAAAGCCAAAGCCAGTAGATCTCTAGTTTTGATTGGAGGATTGGATCTTGCATAGCATTAGAAGTTTTTAAGTACTTGGGAACTGCAGATTGAAACACACAGCAGCTGAAAACAACACCTTTTTTTCTGTAACTCTCGCTCACATGAATTGATTTAACTTTCTCACAGGTAGGTCAAGATTACTGTCATATGTAAACAGCATTTACCATAGCCAAGACTGAAGAAAAGTGAGGTGGAGATACCTAACAAACAACTTTCTATTTTGAGAGTGCTCTTGAGTCAGTGTCTACAACATGCCCTGCTAAAGATGGAATCACGTCATTCAATCCCTTATGACAATTAGTCAAATTCCATTTTAAAGTATCAAGGATTATTATTTTGCTACTACCCTGTAAAGATTGAAAGAAACTTTTCTTTTTATTCATAGGAGTTTTGTATTTATTTGTCCTCGAAAAAACATCTGAAAATACATGTAGGTCTATTCCATGCCCATTACTGCCACCTACAAGAACCCAATTTCTTTGTAGGATTAATTCCTCAGAGTATAACCTGGAATTCTGATTTTCTTTTCAGTATTCCTGCTTTCACAGCTGTCTGTTTTTTTCTGTGCTGTATTTCAATTCTCTACCTATTGAAAAAAACCTCAACTTTTGTTACCAGAATAATTTGTTTGGATACATATATCATAATTTCAGTGAAAGTATCAATTAAGATCTTTCAGACTTCATCCATCCTTCCACGTAACTGTCATTTTCCTCATCAGCCTGCTCCTTGCTCAACTCAACTTTTGCCCCACTCCTCAACTGTCCAAAATATCTAAGAAATGATTCTAAAATTGTTGCTATACCTGATTTTATATGATCATGTTAAAAAGGAATAAATAGCAAATTTTTAAGAGCTGTAGAAGAAAATTAGTTAGGACAAACTGCAAGCACTACTGACACTGGGGAAATAAAGTGACCAAGATCTTGTATTCAGTTCACATGCAAGCATCCTATGAATGAAGAGATTTGAAATACTGGAAGTGCAGTTGCTCTGAAAAACTGAATATTAAAATACCACTGTGACTGCTGTCGAGGACTTCAATCAATCCCTACCAATTCACAGTCGTTTCATGTGCCTACACACAGACACCCCCATACACAAATATAACAATGAAAAAATTTAGGCATTTGGAGAAAAGCAAACAAACAAACAAACAAATAAACCCCAGAACTATGAATATTGGTTATGGGTAGCAGTAGGATTTATGGGATCCTTCAGACTGTTCTCCATAAAATATACTGGTTCACTCATACTTCATATAAACCACGAATCACTGCTTCCCACTGATAGACTTCCTTCTGAAATGGGCTTGAGACAGTGACTGCCTTAGAAACACACTCTGGCTAGTCCTAAACCATTTGTCCCTTGAAGCTGCCAGGCTTCATCCTGCTGTGATGAACTGTACTGTCACGAGTAAGCAGAGAAAGCAGCAACTTCAGTGATGCAGCAGTTGCTGCAAAATGACTAACTGAGATTTCAAGCCATCTAAACTCATATAGGATACCTTCAAAAATAGCCTGCCATATTGAGATGTCTTGCTGGACTATTTCTGAAATAACTCACAATTTTCATATTGCAGCTCCAGTTCCAGTATCTAAAGTTCTGCCTCTGAAAATATGCTGAATTGAAGGCAAAGCTGGCAAAGTAAATACTCCTAAACTTACCTCAATCTTTTAGATTCTGTAGATAGAAAATAAAAATCTCTCTCTTTTGAAAAATCTGAGTAAGTCCGTTCATTTTGCCAAGCAATTATTCTATCATATCTGTTTATAGATATTGTACACCTATACCTTTTTATTACTAGCAATTATAATATATCACCATTCCTTTCAATAAAAAGATCATTACTTTATTATAGCAATGCCTAGCATATGAGTGGAAGGAGGTTTTTTGTTAAGAGGATTTTCATCAGCTGACTCAATCAACATATTTTCTTAATGAAATTAAAATGCCAGTCATTTCATCCCAGGCCAACAAGTGGTTTTGTGTTATTTGAAATGAGAGGTTACATTTTAGTTTTTCATTAGGACTCCTTAATTTTTAATTAAAACTGAGGTCAACTTTGAAACAACAATGCCTTATTGGTATGAAAAATCACATCTAGTTTTAAAAGTATCAGTAAGAAACATGAAGGATTTTGATATTTAAAGTATCTAGCTCCCCCCACTTCTTTTTTTTTTTTTCTTCCCTAACTATTAAATTAACTGAGATAATAGTCTACAAATGGTTTGGGTATAAGTGGCATTGAATTTTGGAGGAAACCTACCAAAAACTGAAAGCAAAGGAAAATGAAAAAAATGTCTGCTTCTAGCCTACAGGCACTATTAAGTTTGTAGGTGTTGTTTGGCAGAAGACATTGTGGAATTAGATAGAAAAGGACAAGTTCTCCCTTGGAAAGTTACAGTTTATGGCTTGGATCCCACAAAGTTTAATTGCAATTGATTGTGTATGTTCTACTGGAGTTACTTAAACTCTGTGAAGGACCAGGACTACAAGGCTTCTCCAGATCTACAAGGCATCATAGGTACCTTGCTCAGTTCAGGTACATACCTACATTATTTTCTTTCCAGTCTATTCATGCATCTGAACTATCCAGGCCCTTACCCTGCACCTGAATGCCTTTGAAAGTCTTGGACAAAACCCTTCCAGAATGAAGGATTAGTTTTATGACCGGAGGTGGCAGGTAAAGCAGTTACTGAAATGTAGGACTTGGGGAAAACAACAGGATAGAATAACAATTTGAAAATGGAAATCTGATTTGAGAGGAATGTTGAGTATCCAAATACACCTGAGCTTGCACCAAATGTCTCAAGTGTCCACTGCATCCTGAGTAGGACTGCGCACCTGCTCTTCTTATTGCTTGCAATGTGAGCTGTACACATCCTGCACTCTTCAGTGTCAAATCCTTAGTGGATTGTACTGGTTATCAGATGCTAATGCAAGCACAGTTTCTTTGGGTTAGGAGTCAGCCAAGCTAACATCATTTTGGTGTTACCCAGGATAGAACAGCATGGGGAAATATATTCAGGAAAAAAAAAAGATAAGTCTTCAGATATTTAAGTACATCCAAACAACCCAGAGGTCAGCCTTTTTGTTTATGTTCATAGTAGGGTTTGCTTTCTGAATTCAGTGCCCATTAGAAAGCTTTCTTGGGAAATAAATCTTTTCCTCATTTGAACTCCTTTCTTCCAGAGAACATCATAGAGTCTCCCAAGTTATAAATGTGTATTCCTTTCCGACGATCCTGGTTTTATTAAAAACAGGGAGGTTTGTATATTTCTGGGATTCCTCCTCCTATCTGAGCACGGAGAAATTCTGGCTTGCTCATAGTGTTGGAGGTTCCCCCAGTCTTGATTCCAGTCCTCACTCTGGTCCTCAGGAGTGAAAGAGGAAGGAAGAGTGGTGTCACTTCCTCATGCTTCCTCTGTTCTCAAGCCAGAGCAGACTCTGCTCAAAAGAGGTGTTAGCTGTAAAAAACAGTCCTCCTCCTGATACATCTACATGCACTGCTTGGAAACAGTGTGATGCATTATGACACACTAATTCTTCACCCAATTTGTATACAGCACGGACTACATCAACCACATTTTAATAGGAAAGGGACAAACATCTCAAAGTAACTTACAACCTCAGGGGTCTGTAAGGTACCTTAGAGATATCTTATAGAAAAGTATCTTTTCTTTTGTGACAGGATACTAGAAAAAAAAAAGAAGGGAGATTGGTTTAATCTTTTTCTTTGATCAGACTTAGATCATTCTGCCTTCTTTTGTTTTCTTGTGCACCCCTTAAGCCTTCTACATATCAAGAACCAAGATCTCCAGCAGAATAGGTCTTGTTTGCAGAGCAGGAAAAATAATGTCTGGCAAAATAGTTGTCAAGTCATGAAGTATTTTACAAAGCCAAGAGCTGGAGTGTTGCAATAAGAACAATATGAGCACAGCAATGGTCAAAATGTCCTGATAATCTTTGTTTCAATAACTTTTAAAAGGGCCTGTAAATTGTGCAAGGGTTTTGCTGACAAAGATTGATGCAATGGCCTGTGAATACCCGCATGAGTCTTGCACAGGAAAAGCACAGTGTGGTTGAAGCAAATCTGACCTGACCTCAGGAAATGTCACTGCTAAATAGGCCAGAACATGTAAAAAATTTAATTGACTCCCGATGGCTTCTTGAAAGCACCATTTCTGACCCAGTAACATTGTGCTTCAAAAGGTAATCCAGTATAGCCTGCTGCAGCTCTTGGGACCATCTCAAATAAATGTGGAAATTCATCCTGTAATACAGACCTGTCTCTTTAGTAAATTATTCTTGTAGAATAGTTCTTTGTCAAAATGTTGCCTTTAGTGGATCTACTGAGCAGAAAGTGTTATTAAAATTCACAAATTAAAAAAAATAATGGAGTGTACCAGTAGTAAAGTGAAAGAAACTTTCAGAATATATTTTCAGCTATGCTCATCAGAGTAATTATATTGATTCACCAACATTTTGTTCTATGTGAGTTCCTATATGAACACAGTGGAGGAAAGCCTTCCTGCCCAGAGCAGCCAGTCATTTCAAAAGGCAAAAAACAGTGAAGATGAAATGGTGCCCCTTTTATAGTAACAGAGAAGTTTACTAGCCATGGGTATCAACAGAACCAACAGCAAAGCCAGAATCTAAATCCTGATCTCAAGGATCCTTCCAGCAAGCAAGGACAATACAAGCCATTTTCATTCTAGAAGCCTAAAAAAAGAATAAAATCACTCAAAGTCTAAAAAAATCCCTTTGACTTGCTATGAAGAGGGAAGGAAGGAATTTGTTAGACATTATTATTTTGTTGATTTGATTATAAATCAACAAAAATATGTGCAAAAAAAGTGTCACACTTTAGCAAAATAAACACAAGGTCATGGAGTTAAATGGAAAGGCAGACCAGGTGATGATAAGAGTGTAGGAGGAAATGCCTTAGCTAGTGACCTCTAAAAATATCTTTGTCAAGGAAAGAAACTTAGAACAGAGCCACAGCAGCTCTTTTGCAGAACAGCAAAGTATGCCTGGAGAAAAATGTATGCTTTCCCATTTCTTACTGTCAGAGCCTATAGCCTGGATAAGTGAGCAGGCAGAGCAGACTCAAGTGTATGATGTAGCTGGAGACATGGGTCAGTCAAAGAATCCATAAAAAAATACCTCTACTTTCAAGAGCTCTGTAAAAAGTAGAGAAAAGGACATTAATTACCCCACTCCATTTGAGGGATTTAATGCAGCCACCAGCACTCAGCTTCTTGAACTGATTTATATAGGAATGCTCCAGGTTTACATTCAAAGAGCAACTCCATACTTGATTATCATCAGCCCTTCAACAGACTCATCACAGACTTAAGCAAAACAAGCATCCTAGCTTAGGTACTTTATCATAAGCATAACCATAGTCCTTCATAATGTCATCACTACTGATGAATTTATAAAGCCTTAAAGGCATGCTTTGGAGAGCTAGTGTTCTACCAGTGTCTGAGTACAACATTTTAAGATTATCTCAAATATACTTAGAAGACACTGCAGCTTTGACTGCAGTTTAGAGGCATTTTAAGCCAGAGAAAATGCTTCCAAAGGAATATGAAGCCCACTGCACTTTCAAAAGCATGAAGATGCACAGAGATGAAGTTCAAGTCCTGTTGGCAGATATTGGTGCTAATACAGCTGAAGAGTCCAACAATTTTTGTTAGACTCTAGGCTGCAAAGTACCTAGATCAAGTGTGATAAACTACCAATATTACGTATTTAATGAAAGAAAATGAGCAATATTGTGTCTCATGTATCAGACAAGTTGTAGTCCTTCCCAAGAATTTCAGGGCGTACCAGAGCTTCACTGCCCTAACACATGGAGATAGATTTCATTAGGTAGAGCTGTGGAAGTACACCACTAGTCCTGCACTCA
>NW_009915995.1:46586-82168 GCF_000696875.1 Nestor notabilis
AGATTTGAATCCAACTTCCATGCTGTGTCAGTGCTGATGGAGGGTCTATTGTGTTGATCTGATGATTGGCTTTAAGGAAAGAGGAAATGTTTACTAATGAAGCTGGATTACCGAGAGGTGCAGATAACCTGACTATCCACAAACTGCAGCAGACAATTGAAAGCCATGAGAAGCCTCAGATGTCATCTCACATGAGTGACCTCACTAAACTGATGGCTGTGTAGTTCACAGTATAGTTTCGTCTTTGATTTAGCAAGTGAAGGCTGGCTACTCCTAAGAGACACTAATCACTTGTTTTAATCAAGCACTATTTGACCTATCCAGTTTTCCTGAGCACAGAATTTCTCAGGAACTCATTCAAAATCATAGTACTCCTACATAAGGCCAAGTAGGAAAGAAAGAGCACATGTGCCAAGTTTCAAACCAACCAAACCAACCTAGCAATATTTCATTAAAATCAACTGATTTTTAGTATGTAGTTATTTCAAAAGGTCTCTCATACCGCATAAAGCATTTCTTCAGATATAAGCAGTCTCTGGAACCAGATACTGCATATTTTGCTATTTAAGTCACAGGTGCAACTATTTCATGTTCACAGTCCTTGAAGAAACTCCTGTTACAGGGTAAGGGTAGGAAATATGGTGACAATAAAACTCAAGTGACAATGTATTTCCCCTATCAGATTTGCTTAGGCAAAGCTTATAGTACTTGAAGAAACCTTTTTATTGCTATTCATCTTTATTCTGGTGATTTACTTATTACTAAAATGTGCATCCTTTAGGGAAAGTGTGTTACCCACCGATATGGTGGTAAGTTGCCTTAATTACGAGTCTGTGAGAAACAGATCCAAAAGACTACATCTTTGCACATTGTGTTCTGTGTTGTCTTTGGAAAGCATGGATACAGCAACCAGACTGCCAAAGGTCACTAGCAGTCATGGCAAATAACTTCTGTTTGCACACATTGCCTCTTAGTCTGCAGCTGGCTCTTCTCAAGGAGTCAAGACAGCATGACTGATGAAGAAATGCCCTCCAAGTGCCTTCGGCAGGATTTCTAACATACAGCAACTTACTTAACATCAGTCTTTAAGCATTGGAGAAACTGATTAACCCTGTCCTCCCAAGTAAAATTGGTATTTAATAGGTGACTGATGTCAGAGAGGCACATTTATATGGAAAGGTCAATACATACCAGTGCAGATAGAGTTTAGCCTCTGAGAAAACACAAAACATCTTTACTGTGAGGGTGGTGAGGGGCTGGCACAGGTTGCCCAGAGAAGTTGTGGTTGCCCTGAGAAGGTGTGGTTGCCCCATCCCTGAAACTATTCAAGGCCAGGTTGGATGGGTCTTTGAGCAACCTGGTCTAGTGAAAGATGGGCTGGGTGGCTGGATGCTATGATCACCACATAGCTTTTTGCATTTGGCCAGTCGATTTCATCTTATCTATCAAAATCTTAGGCTGCTACGAAAAGTTTTTCCTGCTTTTTCTTTATAACATAAACATTAATACATTTACATTTCCTTTAAAGGATTTTCTCTAATGATAAAACTTTAATGAGCTCAGTTTTCTGAGGCAATCCATAGATCTCAGCTCAAGAATTATAGCCTGTTTCAAAAAAGAACATGATTCTTTGCTGAAAATGTATTGGGTAGTTCAGTAAACCCACAAAAAAAAAATCGATTAAGAGAATTGTATATTAATGTTGTGGGGTTTTTTTCTCCAGAGACTTAGAAGCTTTACACTTTTCAAACTTGTTTTTAATTGAAGACTACATGCTGAAAAACAATTCAATAGTACAGTGCAACTACTTGATCAAATAACAACCTTTATACCCTTTTATAAAGTAGGACATAAAAGAAAGGAAAATTACTTCTAAGTCTTCTCTTTGAACTTCTGCTTCTCAGGCTGCCTTTGCCTATGATCTTCTTGCTTGGAACTTCGAAAAACCACATATATTTAACCTTTTTTTCCCCCCACAGATAACTGTATTTAAACTGCTTTGAAATCTTTACAAATGTCTTTGCCCAATTAAACCTGAATGGCTATTCTCCCCACACTCCTCTCACTTCTTTGCCTTCCACACTGCAGAAACTTCAAAACCATCAGGACTCAAAACCCTTTACAAATTCAAGATGTACTTTCTTATGCATCTTGTGGGGCAAAATCATAGTAATTCTATGTTGGCCAACAACTGCATTTTCACTTGTCTCTTAAATATTTTTCCTTCACCTCTGATGAGACTTTCAGCACCTTTGCCTCATTACTGAGGGGTCAGAATCTCACATACAGCCAGGTCAATGGGACCTCATAGTCTTGTTCCAGTGTCACATTATGTTGGCATTGCCTGTGCTTTGCATATTTTTCTCAGTCTGTTTCCACAACGCCCGGACTACTTGACACAGAAAAGATCCTCCCAACCAAGAGGAAGTGGAGACAACTCTTCTAAAGTCTGTTCCCAGTAATTCATTTGCTGCTTAGGTTCCTCGCATGACACAAGACACTTCCCATCACAGTGCAAATCTGGGACATACTGGTCTCTAGTCGGTGGTAACATTAAGACTGAAACTATCAAAAGTGTTTTTTCCTAATCAGTTGGTCTTTTACCTCAAAACACCTACTTCTCCTGATTGGGATGTCAAAGCCAGTCCCTCCAATACCTTCTACTCTAGGAAGTCTTTCTGCCAAGTCCTTGAAGGTACATAACATTCAGAGGTTGATTGTAGTGAAAATTACAGATGCTCAGAACTTTTCAGAATTTGACCTTTTGTTGGGAAGGTCAGAGGACTTTTTGCTACCAGCAGAAAAGTCTGAACCTTTACTAGAAGTAAATGCCAGAAAACTGTTCTTTTTCTAGTCCTCAAGTTGCTGTGGTTAGGATTTTCTTCAAAAGTTCGGTGCCTAAAACTTTGCAGGCACAAGTCTAGTATGTCTTTGGTTTAGGAAAAGCCTTTCTGAAGTTCTTGGATGTGGTACCAGTATGACTGTGCCCTTGCACAACATTGGTTCTGAGAAGTTGTTTGAAGAGCAACTGGTGTCCTTGGTTTGATCTACCTCAGCTGCTTTCAGCTGCACTCAGTTCTCACTACTACCTCTGACCTAGTTTTTCTGTTCCCCACAGTGGCACAGTAAGTAGAGACTTACTGCAAAGAGTTGCTTCTTTGCTTCAGATTATAGTATTTTAAGATCTGATTTTTTTGTCTGAGGGTTTTCTTTGCATGAAGCTGCCCCTGAGCTGTAGCAGGTATTTGAATACACACAAAGGGACACAGAACAATCCATTCCCTTAATAATTAAGTGAATTGCTGGAAGTTTAGATCTGGGTATCAGAAAGAAAAAGAACCCGACCAAATAAGAAGTTCCTTAATGTGATGCATAATAGGGGAGTTACCATCCTAAACCCATCACCTTCTGCAGATCACGAAAATTATATCCTCCAAACATATCCTTTCCAGCACAAGGGTGAGCTGTTTATGAAAGTCTATATGGTGGCAAGGGTTACTGACATTTACCACTGTCTGATGCAGGATCTCAACCAACATTAATAACGACTGCAGTCCAAAAATGACAATATTGTATGGCTCCAACACTTTTTTAGTCCAGCACAACATTAGACACCTGTTAAAACATAACGATGTGCTGAAGTGTTTTGCTAGACGTCAGATGTAAACAGGCCCTTGAAATCAGGCTGAAGAAGGTCTCCACAAACACAGGGTTTTCTGAGCAGCAAGAAATACGGTATTTCCTGTGACTTTATCTATAACCAAGCTTAACCATGTTAATGCAGAGATGTTTTTTGGTCAGTCCCACACCGATTATGTGAATACAATCAGTGGAAAACATTGTGGTGCACTCTGCATGACAGGCTCTGTCCTTTGAGGCTTACATGGTAGCTTATTCCTTTATAACAGATTGAAACTGATTAAGGACACCCTTCCCCTGCAAAATTTATTTACATTTTTCCTTTTTGAAAAGATAAAGCATGGAAGAAAATGAGAAGAGACTTCCCTTGTCTGAAACAGAAGAGGTGATAGAATGCTTCAGAGATGACAAATGTGATTACCATATTAATCACATTTAGCATAATATTATTATCTCACTTTGTCTACGTTACAAAAAAATCTAAGCGAGAGACAGGGATGCTTCTCTTGGCAACATCAGTGCTTATCTTTATGATGTTAGTCTGCACATTGGCAGCAGGCTTCTTAAACTGGTCAGGAATGCTATGAAAAGTGATCTTGGAGGATATAATTGAACTCAAATAGCAATGGGATATAATAAAGAAGGAAAAGCCATCAGAAAGCAGGTTCAAAATTTAGAGATTTTTCACATAGTAGGGAGCAGAGATTAAGTTAAACAACTTTACTGATGCTATTTTCAAGCAATGGAAGTTAATCTGTGATCTCCATATCTGTTATGAATAGTCATCAAATATGAACACACAAAAGCTAACATTTTCTTCAAAGTGCAATGAAATGAAAGATTGAAAAATACCAATCTATTTTAACTGGAATGAGATTCTGACTTAATCTGTTGGTTTGGCTTTATAACATGTAGAAACCACCCAAGTCTTGAAGAGCTTTAGCAACTCTTTAGCAACTTCAGTTGAAGAGCTTTAGCAACTCTCTCTAAAGCTGACTTCCAACTTCAACAGTTTAAAAAAAAATAAAATTAAGTTGAAGGTTAAAGAAAATGGTAACTATAGTAAGACCTTACAATTTTAAGATATAAATTCATGGCCACTTTAAGTACTTCTAGGAAAGATGGCACAGTTTGTTTTAAGTTGTTCAGAGTATATCAGGTATTATAAGGCCGCTCTGCCTGCCTTCCTCTTGACAACATCATTTTTGAGACTTGGCAACACCATACTGACATCATCTTTGGCTACTGAAAGATTTCCTTCACTTTCTAAATTCCCAAACTGACAGATGTCCAGCACCTTGCAGAAATGGTGGAGTGAACCGCTCACACCCTGACCTGTAGCCACATATTTAATGCTTTCCTCTTAGATGAAAGACACAAGTTTATAATTTGTCCAACAAGCAGCAGTGCATCAACTACCCCTTCTATCCTCAGTTCTTCAGATTGCTCTGCTGTAGGGGCTTCCTGCTCATTTTGCAGGTGAATTAAAGCACTTTCTTCCCACTAGGCACAGTACAGTGATCCACAGACTTCCTACAGATTGTTTCTGCACAGTTTTTGATCCTTCCAAGTCCACAGAAGGAATTCAGAGGATGTAACTGGTGGATAAGTTTAGCCATCACAGATTTAGAGACCAAATTTTGACAAGGAGAATGTACACATTTTCTCCACCTGCTGCTAAAGAAGAGAAAAATTATGATCAATCTGTATGCAGAAGGTAAGTATACAGAATCTGTATACAAAAATCTAAACAAGCTGGTTTATGCCATCTGCTGCTAAGGAACAGAAAAAGGGAGGTGAGGAGGAAGAGAAAAAGAGAAATTAGAGAAGTTTCAATACCAGTGAGAACTACTTGGATACCATTGTTACAGGCACAACATACGGACTGGAATAAATCAAATAAATCATCACCATATGTAACTTGAGTCTGATCCTCCTGTTGACCAAATAATTATACAGAAACATTGCTTTTCACAACAGGATAAAATTTCTCTATTCTTCTGAATTCTAAAGAAGATGGAATGATTTAATTGCTGTTGGAGAGGCTCCAGATCTTGGCTAAATTGCAAAGAAAATAAAGTCTACTCTCTGCTTATGAGTGCATTTGCACTATTACAGCTACTGCACAGGCAAATAAGAACATGATTTAAAACGTTCCTTTTGCAGGGTAGAGACCAGTTACCCAGAGTCAATTCGTAATCACTAGTTGACTACAGCCAAGATGTGCTGATGATGTGGATGATTAATTAAGAAAAATGAATACGACCTTTGTTATAATAAGGAAGCCCAATTGATCTTGTGTTAGCAAGATGCATCCATTTTACTGGTTGGCAATCAGCATTTCATTAACACTGCTAAAAATCCATTACTGTGGATGAAAACCCCACCGCCAGATTTACAGTCAGAAAGATTTTTTTTCATTCCCCTAAGTCAGAGTAGTCAAGCCCACAGGAGTTTTCCTCTGAGGAGTTGTGTATAATAAATTCCTATTATTGCACTGGGAAAGTGCTTAGTCTTTCTTAACGACTTTCGAAATGTACTTTAGCTTCAGCCTTTCAGTCTAGGTCTTTGAACACTGGTGATGGTGTCTGAAGCACATTTTGCAATGAATGTGATAGGCATTTATTATATAACTGACACAATCATAGAAAGGGGTTTTTTAATATTCCAGATCCCTTCCAACTTGGGTGACATAGTAAGTAATAGAAATAAAACATTCCTAATGTGTACATAGTTAAGGTGTGTCTGCTCATTTGATTTATCATAGGAGTGGCTTTAAAAGAGTTGACATGCAGTTAGACTGTAAAGGAAATATTGTTTCACATTAGATATTACTATTTTACTTTCTTCTTCCGTCTTGCTTTTATTTTTTATTTGATCATTTCTCGAGCTACCGCCTGGTACTGCTGCCATTATTACAGCTACACTGACATTTCCATTAAGAAGTTGCTTAGAATTTGACTGCTCTAATTTAAATTTTGCTAGATTAGAGAATACATCTTCTGCCCACCTACATTATTTTTTTTTGTTTGTATGTTCACACCTTACATTTTACTCTTTATGATAGCTCAAGCCTGTCAAATTGTCTCATCTTTCATTCTCAAATAATGACATGTTGTTCTTCTGTTTTAAAAAACAAACTAAAAATCACCTTCATGTAGACAGCATTAATTGTGAAAATAGTGTTATATAGCAGATATTTCCTTACAGGATAAATCTGGTCCTGTAATTGAACTTGAAAATACAATTAGTATACATTTGTGTAAGCTATTTTTCAAAGATGTTAGTTTACTAATCACCAGCAAGCCAAACTCTGAAATGTTTAATTGCCATGGGGACAAATTCTGGTTTCAGTTACAGTTACATAAATCCAAAATAATTCCAACGAAGTCCCATGTGGCCAAAAGCATAACCAGATCTACAATAGCGATACTTCAAGTAAGTTTCGGAATCTATCACTGCTGAAGTCTCAATATAATGACGTGTCATCATGAATTAATGTTTCCTGGTGCTACAATACTGCTTTGGGAATTCAGCACCCAAAATGCCAAAGAAAAAGCTTTTGTAAAACTTGTCACAAGTTTTCAGTTAATAACCCTGATAAAAGAGGCCATCACTACACACCTTTGCACACCGACAATCTTAATGCAAAACTCCAAAGGCTGAGTTCTCGTGGGAAAGCTATGCTGGGCTGCATATAGGAATCCATATGCAGCCCAGATCACGTGTTTCAAAGGTAGCTCTGGCACCTGCGTTGAAGTCTGTACTAGTGACTTACTGACAGAAATTATATCGCTAGTTAGGAGTCAAAGTGTGTCTTCATGTATGTACAGGATTACAATTCCAAAATTAGACCTATTGATTCAAAAAGCCTTCTGCCCTCAAAAATAAAACAATCTCAAGCCAGTGGTTGTAAACACAGGACTGGAATTTATCATCTGAAAAAGTAATCTCTGTTTCTTTCTAAAACCATGTGCATGCTTTAACCAATCTGTTCAAAATTTAGTTTGTGCTTGAATATCTGTTAGGTCCTCTTAGGTTGGAGGAGATGGAGACATTGAATTTCTTTCTCATGACTCCACTTCATTATTAGTATGAAAGGTCAAGTCAACTGGATTGTATATTTCAGTCTTAAAGTTGTTATATTTGGGATCGATTTCAACTTGTTTGGAAAGGAGGCAGGAATACTTTGCCAAGAGGTTTTTTTTCAGGAGCTACCACTTGTAGTCTTGAGCCAGTAACAGCTGAACAATCAATTTAATGAACCTGGTCACTGGGGAACAACAGAAAAATTGTCTTCTTGAGTAACAATATTTTTCTACAATTACTTTTGTACCTAATGCTCTCATACGGTTTAATAATAGCTCCTCAGAACCCTGCAAAATTTCCAGATGTCCCTTGACATTACTCTGTGTCTGCTGATTCTACATTCCTGAAAATGCTTCAATCGTTACGCTGTAGTACCTGGAACATAACATTATCACCAATAATTATCATCTATTTCTACTATCTTTTTCATATTTTATACTACTCCTTACTTGCAGCGTCAACACTGATATCATTAGAACTCTAAACATGTCACGTAAGAACCTGATTCTTAAATAAGTACACCAATATACACATAGTTTCATGACTGGCATGACTATTATTGATACTATAGACCCATCACTCAGAATGATCCTGTTTAAGAAACTTGTATGCAAACCATTGATTTTACACTCTTCCTACTACAATACTGTGTATCACATGATAAAGTTTTTACTTTTTTTTATTATCTTACTCTTCTATGTCTTGCAATAAAATTAACAAAATCATTTAGAAACAATATCTAACAGAATTTTCTGAAACAACAACAGTTTACAAAACTACATATGTAAATGAATAAAATAAATATGTGGTTCTTCATTTTAATAATGTAGGTGATGGAGAGTGAGTAATCAGTCCACTTTTTCTCTACTATTCTTGTTGCTAATGATAACTTTTTTCCAGAGATATGTTTTTACTGGTGTCAAGTGACTTCAATGGAAAAAGGGTTTGCGTATATAATAAATCATTGATTTGGTTTCTACAACTACCTCAAAGGAGGTTGGAGCAAGGAGGTGGCTGGTCTCTTCTCCCAGGGTAGTGGGAGAAGTGATAGGACAAGTGATAGGACATGAGGTAATGGCTTCAAGCTGTGCCAGGGGAGGTTTAGACTGGAGATTAGGAAAAGTTCTCCACTGAAAAGGTAGGCAGAGATTGGAACACGCTGCCCAGGGCAGTGGTGGAATCACCATCCCTGGAAGTGTTTAGAAACTGCATAGAGGCCCTTAGGGACATGGCTTAGTGGTGGTCTTGGCAGTGCTGAGGTAACAGTTGAACTTGATCTTAAAGCCTTTTCCAACCTAGTTGATTCTATGATTAATCAACAGGATTTTCCATTGGACTGGTACGCTGACTCACCAAACTGCTCTTTTAATGTAGGAGAATAAGATTCAAATGTTTCTGTCTTTAGAAGACACAAAGCTAAGACTGTACTATAAGAACTATCCTAAGACCTAATAACAAGCAAAAAACCGATGGTTTCAGTAAAAGGCTCAACAGAATGGCACTTGGAAGCACACTCTGTCAAGTAGCTTATTCAATATAAATCTTAATGTTTTAATCTGAGGATGCAAATACTGTTTAAAGCAGATAGTTTTTGCTATAGTGAGAAGTACTTACATATACCTGTTCATCTGGCCCTTCTTTGCAAGATACTCTCTCTCATGTTAACAGTCTGTGCTGAATTCTAGTTCATGTTCTGATTAGTGTTTTTGCATAAGTTTGGAATTAGGCCTCCTGTGCCTGATAGTTACATTACTTATTGTCTTTAGAAATATTAACTAGTATAACTATAGAAAGCAGACATTGCAAGGAAACTCCATAGGGAGGAATTATTCACTTTCTGTTCTTTACAGGGAGTCATCAGGTCATTGAAGCTGTGTTAATGTCCTGGTCTCAACCAAAACAGATAGCTTAATATACCTCTAGCTATGCTTCAGAACAAACAGGAATTTTCCTTAATTATTAGAACTGAGCTTTGGATGGGAGGAATACACTGAGAAAGACCATCCCAGGCAGCATCGGGAGAGTTCAGATAGCACTGGAACATCTATTTCACTCTTAAATTAAACAAGTTTCTAAAGGGAGAAAAAGCAATGTTCTGATGTTTGGGATTCATTTGGAGATAAAGAAAACAAAACTGGATTAAAGCATGCTAGCCCTCTGTCAGCTTTGTAAGTTCATTCACTGTGCAACGTAACTCCAAGCTTTTCAGCTTTGCCTGTTGCCTGTGAGATGACCTTGAACAGGTCATTTAGCTACTTTGCCTCCATATTGGCTATATTATTGTTCTAGAAGACAATCTCCTCATCTATTTAAGCCTTGCAGATAAAGGTAAAAGACAATTTTTCTTTCCTTCTTTCTTTCCAGTCAGCTCTACTTCAGTGGTTTCAGCTGCACAAGTTCTGCTTTATTTGATATGTAAGAGTTCATAAAATGATAGCTGTTCACAAAACAGGGGTTATTAACAAAAACCTAGGTAGTTCTGCTACGTGGAAATTTTGAATTTTGCCTTCTTTTTCTCTTCCTCCCACTCCCTTCTATTTATCTCTCTCTTTTAAACACATCATGCATTAATTTTGCACCATGAATTCTTTCTCTGCCTTTTCCTTTTCTTTCCTTCACCTCCTTGTTTTTGTTTTTTATCTTCTCTTTCCTTTCCTTTCCCCTGACAAGGCCTCATTCCATAGACTCTCAGACTGTCATTGGCAAAACTGCTGCATATTTCAGGACACACAGGACTGGGCCCTTTTTTCCACCTCATCATCACCATCAATTTACTTGATTACCTGCTACTCACATATTCTGTGTCTCCTCCTCTGCTTCTCTGGGGTCTCCCAGCTCTGCACTTTTGCTGTGCACACACCCCCTTCCTCAGCCAGGGTTACAGGTTGAGTTTGCCAGGAAGCCTCTGCACAGCACAAGCCAGAAGGTCCCTGATTGAGGATTAAAGGTTATCTTTTCAAACTATTTTCAAGACTACGCCATTTTTTACCTGCTCATAGCTAATATTGTGTGTCAAGAGCTGTCAGAACAGTGTCACTCCACTGCAGTTAAGTCTTGGATAATAAGTGATATTTAACAAAGTTAAAAGCACAGCTATATAGCTTAAATATGCATGTCCACACATACAACACGTAACTGTTTTCAGCCTGAAAATGTGAACCCTATTTTTAGAAGTTTAATCTAATCACATGCTCATGCCCATACATACACACATCTTTCTCATACCATGGATAAAAAGAAGCACCAAAACAAGCATCTCTAACTTTTCTTCTCTCTTTCATTTGTTTCTCATCTTCAATGTCATAGGATACATGCTGTTCCCCAAGATGACAGTCTCAAGTTCTCTTTTGTATTGAGTAGAGGAAAAGAAAGAAAATGCTTTTCCTTTCCTACTTTCACCAGAAAGTGGGTCTTAGTCTGTTATTTACACAGGGTCTGATCTAGCAGAGTTAGAAGCAACTTCATCAATAAGCTTCATCAATAAGGAATCAATTTAGTCTGCCTTAATGAGAATTTGCTGGCTACTGGTGACCTGGAAAGGCTTATGTTTCCACAGGTCATGCCAGCCAGCATCATGACTCTGCAATACAGAGGCGGTTTTCAATGGCTTGGCCAGAAATATCATTCTTTCTCTGCCTTGCCACACCTTGAATTCTACAGAGCTATTCAGACATAATATCTTATCTGCCCCATCAATATTAAGCAGAAGCTACCTGTCAGGTCCCCTTGACTTTTCATTCTCCAGAGACTCCTTGTATTGACTCTACAGCTGAACTGCCCCGTATATTGGAGATGAGCAATGTTTTTTCACAGTTGTTATGCACTGGAGGCAATATTCTGCACATATAACCTGATCAGTTATAAGCATCTCAAATAAGGAGCTGAGGTTTCAGAAAACTATTTTCTCATCTGTGACAATTTGCACAGTAAGAAGCCTACAGTAGCTACTGTGGCTGCTGCAGCTGCTATTGCAGAAATGCCATGTGGCAGCATTGACATACTGAATAGAGAGGATTGTCAGAATGGGGAAAAAGCAGGAGCTAAAAAATGCTGAAGGCCTCTATTAAATTATTATACTCTCACTTCAACATGTCTTTCTGAAGAAGGCAATGTAACCACACAAGGAGGAGGAGGAGGAAGAAAGGAGCTACAGGCAAGTCTTGGATTTTCTAACACTGACCTTAATCCCAAAGGTTTCTGGAAGCAGTGAGAAATCAAGGAAAAAAATACTTTGTTGGGCTTTGCCTATTTGTGGCTCTCTTAATCTTGCCTGGAATGTGTTATCAAAAGGCTTGTTTCACCCATTCCTAGAGGGTTAAAGCATATAACACATATAACAGCATTTTCTCTATTGTGGAGCAAAGAAGAGGGCATGTGTGGGAAAGTGAGATACCTGGGGAGCCTGGGGCATTGGTTATTCTGTGTAAAGAAATCATCTGAAAGTGGCAATAAAAATAGCTTGTGCCAAGGAACTTGTGCGTTGGGTCAGAATCAACCTCTGCTGCCTCCAAAGCCTGCTCAGTCCAATGAGAATCATGAAGCACAAAAGTTCAGAGCTTAAATGCTAAACATGGAAATGTAGCACCTTTACTGAAGGGAGAACTCAAGCCAAACACCCTTCTAAGCCTATTGTAGCTGCATGCAAGTCTGCACTCTCAGAAGGAGTGTAGGGAGAATATCCTTCCCACAACTTTTATTTATTAACCTCCCGGCTGATCTACAAGGCTCCTTTACCAAAATGGATTTTGAGTAAAGATTAAGAGATAGACAAAAATAAAATGAGATCTGGACTGTGATAGACAACAAGGTAATAAGATCTGCGCTGAGGGCAGAGGAAGGGAGCAGCAGAGTTAAGGAGAATGCTAGTTCTAATGGCAAACATTATGAGGTTGGGCCTATGTGTTTCAGATTGTTCTTACACATTTGATTACTTGGACTTTTATACAATTATCTTATTACTTATCCATACTTAGAATGGAGTTGAAATAAGTCTGAGGAAATAAGTTTATGAGCAGAGAAGCAAAATGTACTCACTGGCTTTTTACACTAATGGATAAGAATTACAAGAAAACAATTATATTTTACTCACCTCACTAATAAAAAAATGCCCAAGGGATGTGTGTGAATAAGGTTTTGCAAAAGTGAAATTAATAAACAAAAGGGTATAACATATGAATAGATGCTTTACTTAATAATACATAATGTCTTTACTGAAAAAAAAAAGGGCTTGTTTTTATTGTGTCTACAATACATCAAGCAAAGATAAATAATTTCTCAACCTGGAAAGGGAACTTCCAATCACCTCCCTGAAGGCTTGATTCTGCCCTGTCTCATGGTGATGTGCAGTTGGAAACAGTATGGCTGAAGTCAATCTACTTAAGTGGCAGAGACTGAAACCTGAGGGTTTACTAGTATTAAACACAATTGCAGTGACCAGAATTAGTAACTGCAGAGAGTACGTTTGCATAGGAAAGGAGAATATTTGCACTGAAGGCTGTTCTGTACCTATGCTTTCACCATCTTTCTTTCTGAGAAGGGTAGGTAGTTTACTCATTATAAGCTGTAACTAACCTAGTACCAAGTTTCCCAGTTTGCCTGATGCCTGCTAGGAGAGCCTCCCCTTCTGCACTTCACTTGCAGGGAGGAAATTACATCTATGTAAAGGAGATGTGAATTCCATAAAACTTCATTTAGCTCACACAGAAACACTTCAGCTGAACTGAAAGTCATCCCTGGTTTTGTTCCTTGCTGTATCCTGCTGTCAGAAATGTATAGCACCAGCCCTGAGTTAACAGGTCACCTGTCAGAGCTCTGCCATTCCCTGACCCCAAAGGGACACGTGGTTGCAGACGGAAGGTTTCTCATCAGCATCCACAAGCATCAGTCCAACAGCGAAGGAAAAGCAGAGGTGGTTTAATAGTTTCTCCTGCAAAGTGAAGCTATCTGACTTCCTTACAGCCACAATGAAAATAAGTTCAAGACTTCATACGACTGTGCTGCCATCAAAGAAATCCAGGGTTAGCCAGCGAAAGGTAAGCCCTCCGAGGCATTGCCCCAGCCATGCTCCTGAGCTGGCTGACAAACCACACCAATTCTATCCAATACTTTTCCCCTGAGCAAATACCAGTGGGAAATGCCAACACATTAAAATAAAGTAGTTCAGTAGGTTCCTGTCTGTTGAGTAGCATAACAGAGACTGAAATACTGTGTGTGACAAATTCTTGTGACAAACTGCAACAAAAAAAGCCAACTAGAAAACATTAATCAAAATCAGAGATATGCTTTAGCTATAATGAAACAGATAAATAGCATAAGCTTAATACGTTTTAATGGTCTGAAAACATACCTAAAGAATAAAAGCCAGTCTCTTACATCCTTGTTTTACTTTTCCTCCCATTTAATTAAAAATAAATGTGGAAATTTTCAAGTATTTTTCACAAATGGTAGATACAATGTTTTTGCAGGCTCAAACCAGTTTTTTGGCAAAACATTCAAGCTGCACAAAATGTCATAAATTTATATGAATATATAAAATTTGATACCATAACTCCTCTGTTTATAAATTAGTATTTTTCTGACTGTTTTTCTGGAATTCAGAAGTTCCAGTTACACTCACTGAAGAGTTTGTTTCAAATACCTGTTACAAATACCTGATAGTCCCATTCAATAATTTGTAAAGTACCCATAGACTGCAGTTAGTTAACTTGAACTGCTCCATAAATTACTTATGAATAATGAATATATTTGGAAAAAAAGGATCTAATGTATCTGTCTGTCCATATATATGCTAGCACTGAAGCATGCAAGTATTCTTAAATAGCTCATGGTTAAGAAAAAAACATTTGCTACATTAAGATGTTGCAAGTTAACTCTACCTGCAAATAATTATTACAAGTTATTAACTAAAAGACAAAAATCAGTGCAAGAGTTCTTAAAAATTACCAAAGTATTTTGGCCAAACTCTTGAAAATTAATGCACAAGGAGATTATTATGAGATGCTGAATGCAACCTGTTCATTTAAAAATCAGATTTGATCAAGTAATAGCTATACTTCTGCGGGACTTCAATATCCCACTGCACAAAGACAGCAGAGCACACAGGGTCACACTGATGGTAAAAACACATGTAGTAAGTCAGTTTGGATCTGGAAAAACACAGTGAGCAAGTGACTAACCATGATTAACCATACCTTTTGCTCCTGGGAATATAGGGAGGCTGAGTTTTATATCAAGTACATGGATATGAATGTATGGCTTTTGTTATCAGAGAAGACCATTTGAGAAAAGACAGGTTTGGGGGCTGGCAGTTTGTGGTTTAGCTCTTGTGGCTTGGTTTTGGTTTGGTTTTTTTTGGAACAGAGAATGAAAATGGGAGCTCCTACCTAGCTGTAATGCCAAGCAATTACATCTGCCACATGCATCAGCTGGATCCAGATACAAAAAGTCACAGCAATAACAACATGACTTGTCTAGGGAAAGCTTGCTTTCAATGAATCAAATGCTTAGAGAGAGCGCCAGAATGTCAGTAACTGAAATGGCTTTTTTTCCTCCCAAAACAGATGCATGACAACCCATGCACATTTCAGGCTTACTCCTACCACCCACCCAGGGCATTTGAGGTGGTGACAAGAAAGCTGTTACTAGTAAGCAAACCAGTAACCTCCCAACTTCTCATGCTTAATATCCCTTTTGGAGCCAGTGATAAGCTGCACAAACAAGCTCAGCTTAAATTTAGTTGAGGAGACTGTGAAACATTTGGCTTTGGTTGGCATCATTCTCCATTCACACATGTACATGCAGACATAGAAATCTGACTGAGACACTGTTACTTGAAGTGGAAGAATAAAAGGTATCTTCATCACTACATCAAACTGCAGCTATCTCTGAAAAACTCTGAATGCTTTTTCTTTTCAGATGTATACCCTAACATCTGAGAGCATTTGAAAAAGCTTCAGGTAAGCATCTGAACCTTGAAAGCTTGTTCCAGCCCATTTTGAATCTAAGCTGATACAGCAGTATGCCACTCTTTATGCTAATTCACATCACTTGCGTCCTGATATTCCATAGCAAAAAAATTAAAAAAAGGAGCCTAGTTGCAAGCCTTCTTTTGGAGGAGCAGGTAAAGACATTTAAGAATTGAATACAAATTAATTTTAAATGTTCTTTGGTGATGGCAGTTCAACTGCCTGCAGAGGCTGAAAAGGATCTTTCTCCTGTTGGATTAGTTTAGTGTCAGGTGCCATTTTATTCTCATCCCCAAGTTCAAGGGAATGAGCCACCCTGACACCACCATAACTGATAAACTGAGGTCACATGGTCCCAGCCCTTCAGAAAAGGAAAACTTAGGAGAGTGTCTATCACACAAAGATGCATGAATAGATTTTCCTTTGCCTTCTCCTCAGTCTGACGTATCATTTTAAAAATGACAGGTTCAGATAGTATATTGCAAAACACATCAGATCTCTGCCTTGGTGAATATGATTTTAACACAAATATGCAGCATTTATGTCTGTATTAGTAGCATCATTGAATATCATTCTCCTAGATGGCAGGTATGCTGTTATTAAAGTATAATATCTAGGAAGGAAACAGCTCACATAGGGCTTTCAGGAGGTATTTAATTTAACTCCTCTTCACAATCCTTACATCACATTTGCTGAACTAAGAAAGAAAAAAAAAGTTATGAATGTTATTTCAGGATGCTTAACCTATAATTATGTTCCTGTTTCAATGGCATCACTTTTAAGGAGACCTCACTAGCTGCTAAGCAAACCTCTTTCTTATTTAAATTTCACTCATCTCCATCCCTATGACTAACTAATTCACAGGATTTCTTCCCAGGCAGCCCATGTTTCCCTCCTTTCCTTGAAGAAAACAGGTGACTAGGAACAAACAAATAATTATTGGACTCTGGTTCTGAGCGGGGAAAAAGGTTGTTTTGCTTTGGCTTCATCTTTTAACTTACAATAACTTTTTTATTTGCAATGTGTAGAATCATCTCTTAGCAAAAGCTCTTGTGGGATTCAGTGAGAGCTGGAACAGCCTTTAATTACTGAAGAACAGAAATAAGAACTAACAGAAGAGGCTGAGCAGCTCTCTTCTTGCTGCTTCATACTTCATTCCTCAGAGACCAACTAAAAACAGGCAGAAGTCACCGTCCATGTGGGTACATACGGTCTGTTCCTAGGACTGGAAGCTGTTTCATGGTTTGGATCCCAGCATGTCTTGCATGCACGTTTCAATGCGTCTTCTTATGACAGCATGCTTCCAAATTTAAATTCCACCTCCCCTAGTAATCCAGTCTTTCCTAAATTAAACTTACCTTTTCACTGCCCAACCTACTAAGTGCTTCTAGGAAAAGCTGTAAATACCACAAAAAAAAAAATGGCAAAACTTAATTTTCTCAATTATTTGGAACCCTGAGGGGGTTCCAAAGAGTCACAAATAACAGTTTCAATGAATGCAGTAACTTAGCCTTTACACTTACAAAAAATCTAGTATAATCTAGGTTGTTTCCTCTCTCCAAAAGGCTTTCCAGGCTTTCTTTCAGATTCACAATTGGCACCATCCCTACCAAATACCACTGTGCTAAAATGTTGCAGTTATAGCCCAAGTGAAAAAAGGAAAATCCTAAAAGGATGGTCTTTAAAGTCAAAAAAGGAAGAGAAAGGGTTTATTATCAAGCAATTCATAAGCAGAGGTGTAACAAGGACAAAACACAGGTCCCTCCAGGCTGGCACCTTGTTTTCAGCACTGACCACTGCTTAAAATGACATGTGAGCAACAGAGAATGAATATAGTAGTCCTTTCCCCATCTCTTCCTGCTTCTAGCAATTAGCAACTTCAAAATCTCCTTAGAGGAGCATCTCAACTGCTAAACTGCCTACTGCTATGGGATCTGTTTCTTTATTACCCTTTATAACCTAACTTTACTTATATCTAACAGTGCACGAGAAAGAAAATCCATATTTGCTGTTGACTAAAAGAACATTTGAAGGACTCCTGTAAAACATGGTCCATTCTTTCAATCTTCAATTCACAGGACTTCACTAAATAGAAGTATATATTGGGAATCATAAACACTGAATTATTTCAGCTTCACAAAATAGACAGAAATGTGTGCCCAAAATACTTGTGTGACAAGCCACTGCTAAGGAAGCCATGTCCTTGCCTGCCGTTGGCTCGCACCCATGCTGTGCTTCTCTGGAAGTTGCAAATTATGCTGTAGAAAGAGCACCATGAGGAGCAGAATCAACAGAGCTTGGAAAAGGCTTCAGTTTTACCCTCCTGGAAAATAAACACATGCTCGTTTATGGAAAAACTGCTGAGACTTTTGTCTCTGAGAATAACTTTAACACACTACATTGATGCTGTGCACCACTAATGAATTAATAAGTCTATGCAGTGGGAGAAAAGAAACACAAATGAGAAGGGATAAGAAAAGCTTACTTAGGGGAGTGTTAATAAAAGGTCTGAGGCACTCATAGTACACCACAAAACACTATATAGTAGGAAGTCCAATCAGTTGTTTAATGATGATAGACACAGTGAGAGTGAAAAAAAATCATGAGCATTACTTGGGAAAAAGAGCATATAACAAATACATTGCAATCATGTGCTATTTGATTTGTGGGGACTTTTTTGAACATGCCACTTTGTAGTGCTTCATTGTTGTCTCTGGCATCGCTAACCTGACCTAGAAAATATGCTAGCAATTTCTTGGAAAAAAAATAATGAAAGCATCTCCAACTTATATTATTTTCCTCAGACAAAATCATAATAGCTCATACTGAGGCAGTGCTCCAACCGTTTTACTCAATTTTGCTGCTAAATACAGATAATTTATCTAGTACATCTACTACCCAATAAACAGTTATTTGAATTAGAAGAAAAGAATTCTTACTTGCTCTTATTTCAAACCCATTCTATCATCTGCTTTAACTCACAGTTAAGTATGGTGAGGGGCAGCCTTTGCAGACAGTGCAGACAGAGAGAGACATCCCAGACTGGGCACCTGAGGAGCAGGCATGAAGAGAGAAGGAAAAGAGAGATTAGAAGTGGGGTGAGGAATAAAAAATCCTACAAACAGGAAAAAACCCATCCAAGCCTACAATTTAAGTCATATTATTCCTACTATTCCTACTTGTTCTTCATCTTTGTGATTATACCAGTCATTTGAAAGCTGATGTGAGGCCAGCAGGCACCTCATACATCTACTTGTCCCTCATGCTAAGGTTCTTCTATATTCCAGCAGTCTACAATATCAAAATACTCTGAAAAGTACTTGTCATATCAATTATCTCCACTTAAAGATTACCAAATCAGGGTAAAAAACCCTGTGGTAGATGAGGATTAATCTTCTGATATAGTCATCCAGCAGCTAATATTTTGTTAAACACTTCAAGTACTGTGTAAGTGACTGGGCAACTGCTGTTTTTCCATAAAGTATGGCCTAGTAGTAGATCAGATTTAGAAATGTTTCTCTTCTGTTCCTAATTTAAAGGCAGTCCTTTACCTAGGAAACATATCCTTGCTGATATAAACTTATTACCCTTGGAGGGAAATAAATAAAATTGGGAAGTAGAGTCAGTGATTTCAGGTTGGCATTGTGCACCATGAAGCCAATTTGTGAAGATGCAAACAGCTGAGAACTCTGAAGTTTATTCTTGTCAATTTTGAAGTACTCAGCACCACTTGACATCAAAAGGAATTTCATCTGGCTCAGACTTGTCTTAATTGCGAACATTAATGAGAGCTGCAAATGCATTTGTGGGCTCTGGATTATTCATTTAATTCTCAAATAAAATTTAAACCTTCCCTTAAAATCCTGTAAAAGGCATGAAAAGTAACTACAGAAAATGATGGGAGTGTACTGCATTTCCATTAAAAACCTAAAACTATGGCACAAAACATACGCATTACATCTTTTGATGCTCATGAAAAAAACTTCTGAAGACAAAGCAGAGCTCATTGAGATCAGTAAGAGCCAAGGCCATTCAGGTGCACTTTTGACTTTGCTGTGTCATGATAGCCTACAAAACCTGTTAAGCACCTTCAGAACACTGCAAAGCATCTGAGGGCTTGCTAGTGCCCTGCCTGACCTTCTACTTTGCACAATCTGTAAAACTGCACCTGAAATTTTCTATATGCTTTGAAAGTCTAAAGATGGGGGAGGGGGAGGGAAATAAAAGTCTGGGAATATTTTCTTCCTCGAAAACGAAAAATGCAGAGCAGCAGAAGAGAACTGATACCAGAATGATAAAGTGAGCCTGACAAAGAGGGTGTCAATACAATATATGGAAATGCATTAGGAAATCAGAGTATGCTGGGAGGGGGGAAGGACTCCCTCTTTTAGTAGAGTCTGGTGCTGAGCATGAATCTTGCAAGTGAAGAAGTTAAGATGGAACTGTAACCCACCAGCGTCACAGCTGCTCCCAGGCTTGTTAAGAAGGAACTTGAAATCCCACCTATTTTGTGATGAAGGCAGCCAAAAGGAAACAAATCTGACACTTCACAGATTTCCATCTGCTCTTGAAACCCTTGTTCATGAAGTGCAAGCAACTGAGGTGGGGGAAAAAAGAAAACAGTATCATGCCATTTCTCTGCTCTCCAATCCCCTTCTGCCCACACTGGCTTCTGCTCTCAGATTGCTGGAGTAGCAGCAGCAGCTCTCTGGTAAGGCGCCCTGCACAGTGGCAGAGACCCTGTCTTAGAAGAACCTTCCTGTATTTGGTATGTACATGTACATACATATAGATAGTTCCCATCCCTGCACACTTTTCCTTTAAATTCACAAGTGGCAAAAGCCAGGGTGGACCAGCACAAGGATGGGAGGCTACAGCAACAGTAAGGTAACAAGAGCAGTGCCAGGGTTCTTCTCATGCTATCTACGTACAATACGAGTATACATCTAAAAATATAAGTTACATTTCTTTCCTCTTCTGCTATGCACTCATGGTCTAAGCCTGTGAGATTATGAAGCTCTTGTGTTTCAGAACAAGAACAGTTCAGGGCAGTAATTCAGAATGTACGAAAGTGATGCAATAACTACATATGCTAAACAAATCAGGAGAGTCAAAATTGGAAATGCAAACACATCTCCCTCTCCAGCCTTCTGTCCACCCCACTGCCCTTTTTACGCGAACATTTCAGTGAGACTAAAAAACATTCTCTCATTTGGAGAAATTAAATGCCTGATGGGATTTGAGGCTGTGGTACCCGCTCTCAGCATTTCATTTATTTTAAGGTTTCACAGAGGCACCTTTCCTGTGTCTTCCCATGACAAAGAGAACATTTACGAAGCACCTTCAAGATTGTGTGTAAAATGCACACCACCAAAGTAATATGAGAGTCCTGGCAAAAGGCAGACAGGTCTTTGGTAGGCAGGTAATGTCAATACCTAAGGCAGCTGCTTCAAATGCAGCATTTACCATAGCTTGGTGTAGAACTTTGAGGTTCTGTACCAGGCATGGGCTACTACAGCTGGTGGTAGAGACTGTTTTATGTCTCCTACCAAGTGCAGTAGTGCTGTTGGGGTGTGTTTTTCTATTTGTCTGAATGCAACCATTACCTCGTATGTTTACACAGCCAATTTTGTGGGAGAAAATAAGGGTATTTTTGTTCTGTTTGCATACAGGACAGTACACTAGGGACAGGGTCAGTTTTTATTTCTTAGTAACCTTTCAAAAAGGGCCTCAGATGGCATGCTTATTTTCCAGTGTGCTCTAAAGAAAAAGTGAGTAATGGAACATTTTTATATTTCATTTGAAGTTTGAGTCTTGCAGTCTGAAAAAAAGCAGATAGCAAGGCACTGTAGATTATAATGAATACACTTTATTTCCTTGCAGTGAAAACTGATTTTCTTTAGCTTCATTAAAATGTCTCAGAAGTCCTGCAAATATCTTTCTTACACCAGGTATGAAGGATATTGGTTTCCCACATTTCTCTGAAGCACAAAGTATCTGTCTGCTTCATCACTTGGCCATCCATTCAATTCCCAAAGCTGCTGCTAACTCTGGAGTTAAAACTGCTACTTAACAGACCCAGGAGCCAATAAACCATTGTTTGAACTATAATAATCTGAGGCTTTAAGAGAGACAAAACTCATAAGAGGGTAAAAAGCTGTATCATTAGATCAGCCAGTGTCACCAGAGGTGAAAAATACAATCCACAAAGAAGACATAATTCCAAACACACAAGCTTTTCTTCAAGCCTAAATCAGTAGTCATCTTGCTAAAGTCAAGCTGAGAACTGCTGCCTAAAGGTTCTGTTTATAGCATATCATGGAACTTCTTAAGGAAGGAAAGGATTTTGTTAAAATGAGATTTTGATGTGTTGAGGAAACTTAATGAACTGGAGCAATGAAAAGGTCAAACAAGATGAGCCAAAAAACCTTTCGGCCTTTAAGGCTGTGAAATGTGAGAGAGAATTCCAGAAGAAAAAGCTGATTTGTTGGTTACCACATAAACAAATTCAAGATGAATCCTTGAAAAAAAAGAAGACATCTAATTTATAAAAGCTCAAAAAGACAAAAAGCAGTTTTTAACTCCTCCGTGTTGTCATATGAGAGATTGATAGAACCATTATGGCAAGCCTGAGGATTGGTAGCTTAGATGTAGAAAAAACAGACACATTTTCTGGGCCTGATTCAAGATCTAAGGAAGAAGATATCCTGAGATAGCCTCACATTACCCTTACTTTTTTTGGGGGGAAGGGTGAAAGATGGTTTAATGCCTAGTTTTGTATTTGGAATGAATATTCTGAAGATTCACATTCATACTCATCCAAAGTACTGTGCAACACTGGTGAGGGAATAGAACCAGAAGGTTTAATAATATATCCAACATCAGAATGTATATTTAAGAAGGAAAAAAACATTAGTTATTAACATTGAGTTTTATTCTCAGCCAACAAAGACTGGTTTTTGGTAGCAGTAAAATTTATTTCCATTAAGAGCCATGGTTTATGTATAGATGGGATTTGCAAGGGTATAAGAATACACAAAGGTGTAAACATAGATATAGGCTTGGGGTTAAGCTTTTGTTTGGCCTTGTAGAGACTTGGATCAAACTTTTCACTCCTTCACCACAATGTCAAGAAGAAAGTCTTGTCCACGTGCATCACTGGGGTCCAAAAGTGTTCAAAATCCTTGCCCTGTAGCAGGCTTCTCAGGGACAAAGTAGTTAGGGCTAAATCTAAGAGCACATTCCCCAAGATGGTAAGTAGCTCACAGTCCACGGCTGCATGGCTCAGGTCCTCCCTTGGGACTATGTCAGGATATCTTGCCAGAAGTTCCTCCATATGTTTCATCCCAAGGGCATGATTGGGCAGATGCTGTGCCAACAAGTCTAAATGATCTGCAGAAGATGTCTGTCTCCCTCCCAAAAGGCATGAACCTAAATCCCGTCTTTTCCAGATGTTCAAAGCTACGTCTCTCACTGATGGCACCCTGAAGACTGTAGCAAAAGGTTCTGTCTCCTTCCCTTTATTAAATTTACTTCAGGAAAAGAGAGTCAAACCACTACCCCTCATGGTCAGAACATATACAGCCTGGGGAATAAGACAGAGGGGGGAAACAAGAAAAACATAAGAATTCCTACCTGTCTGTAGAAAAATATTCAGCATCCACATTAAGACCAAATTGTTCTTGTTCAGCCCTTGGGCATGTTTTGAAAACTGCAGGAATCTAAATTTCAGAGTATAAAGCTCCCTCCCAGAAAAAGGGGAATTTAAGATGCAATGTAGACTAAGATGTAACCAGCCTGAAATACAGAGGACAGGCAACTTGGAAACCTTATTTTGGCATCAGTGGGTGTACTGTGTTACAGTTTCCATCATTACCACTAAATCCAAGCCTATTTTGTGTAACAGAAAACACAATGTGATATGAACCCATGGATTTTACAATAAACTTGGTAAGAATATTTTGACAGGAAGGTTGCCACTACAGAATTATCATGTCAGATTCAGTGTCTTATATTCTCCTACTGTCAGCATGGAGCCAAGTCTGTGGACTGGCTAATTGGACAAGCATCTGTGTGCCCAGACAGAATCATAGAGTTCTCTGGTCCAGTCTCCTGCTTATAAGATGATTGTCAATGAAATCAGACCAGGTTGTTCAATGCCATGTCCAGTTAGGACATGAAAACCTAAGGGGAATAAAATTGTACAACTTCACTGGTCAAACTGCTCCAGACTTGACCGTCCTCACAGTGAAAAAAAATTCTCATACTTATATTCACTGTCTCATCCTCCTGCCATGCACCACTGACTATGTCTTCTCAATAACCTCCTCATTGGAAGCCTGCTATTTAGTTTCCCTAAAGCCTTCTTTTACCCAAGCTGAACAACCCCACCCCTCTCAGCTTCAAAGATCAATGATGTAACATGCAAGAGATCCAGGACACATGGCTGCAGTATTCCACATATCATAGGCTCCAGGCTGGGTACAATTCCTTAACCACTACCTTCTGAGACCGTCTATCCAACCAGTCATCAACACACCTAGCTGTCCAACCATCCAGTGATGTCCCAGCTTGGACACAAGAATATTGTGGGAGATACTGCTGAAAGCACTAAAGCCCAGGTAAGAGACCTTGTGCTTGAGAATTCCTAATGCATCACATTACTCAGGAAATACAAATTAAATCAAAGTTTAAAACTTTAAGTTGGAAAATAGGGACCTAAAAAGTTTGGGAATTCCACCCAAAGCACAGGATGCAGCCAAAGGCCAGTACTTAGAGCTGGCAGAGAACAAGAGATGTTGGAGATGGGCCAGAAATACACAGTCCATGTTTTCATAAAAGCAGCAGTGAACAGAAATGACACTAACCCTGAGTATGGGGATTTTAATGTTATTCTTTAAATCTAAGTTAGCATTTTATGTATATGCATAAAACTCAAGCACACACGCATCAGTAGACTGTGAAGACCTCTAAATAATATAGTTATGGAAAAGGCAAAGGGAATATGTTGGTAAACAAACAAGAAGCTCTTACAATTGTCTAACCAAGGCATGCACTGAGACTGTAAACATGGTCTTTAATAAACATGGCTGTGTTTGTGCCATTTAATGGAAGAAACTCTTTTCTCCATTAAGAAAAATATTTAGATGCTGCCAGAATCTTGGCCTTCAGCTGCAGAAAAGACAAGAAGAGAGAAAAAGCCACCACACTTTTCAGAAGCACTGCTAGGAGCCTGGTGAGAGCAGGGTCTTTTTAATAGTTAAAATTGCAACCACACTTCTGTTGCAACTAATTGTGAAATTAGATCATTTTTCTTGTATCCAGTCAAGTGGCATTAAAATCAAGGCATTATTTTAAAAGCACAGCATCAAAGATATCGGGAAGAAGTTACACTCTTGCTTGGATTATGCCCTACAGCCATTGTGAATTTTAACTTGTGTTGCCCAATTAAAGCTGTTCATTTTTAATATTTTTAAAGCTGGAAGGGGGTGGGAACCAGAGCTAATTTTATCAGAATTTTAAAAAGTGTAGCAGAAAAATGGAAAAATTATTATGGCTCCCTTGTTTACAGAAGTGCCAAGGCACAGTTTACAAAGACAACTGGGCTATCATTTTTAACATATGAACAGCAAACTCTCTACCTGTTCCATGACACAGGAGAGGTGATGTATGAAGCCAGAAGAGCCTAGCTGTCCTGAAAGGCCCAGGAAACAAGGCATTATCCACAAGAGGCAGCAATGGCAAGAAAGGGAGAGACCAAAGAATGTAACTTAAAGGAAAGCATTAGGGAAAAGGCTAATTTCTGGTACAAGGTTGATTGCTCCAGATGCTTAAAATACTCAGTGAGGTGAGGTTGTCCCGTAGGGGTGTTCCAGAGTACTAAAATTAATCTTATCTCCAAATCATCTCCTACATCATGCTCCCCCTCCAGTGGCTGTTGTTAACCATAGAAGATAAGAGTCTGTAGTCTAACGCTTGGGTTTGTTGACTCCTTTTACTGGGGGCAGTCCCCCAGCACAAGCTAACACAGTCAAGTGCCTTCAAAAAGAGGTGTCAGGAGGTGTTTCTGACCTTTCTATCCCTATCTATTCTTTTTATCTTTCTACATTGCCAGTCATGCTCAGTCATAGCATCATAGAATACTTTGGGTTGGAAGGGACTTTTCAAAGGTCATATAGTCCAACCCAGTCACACCTTAACCTGACAGATCCAGCAGCTGCCAGATGACCCTATGAAGAGATTCAGCTCAGCAGCCCAGCAGAAAATTCCAGATAATGTTTCTGCTGGGTTAGTGGCTAAACTGGCACGTGGGAAGGTGTGACAAGTCTGGGGCCACTGGAAGGAAGGTAGCAGCACCACATAGCTTGGAGCAGGGGAAGCTGAAGCAAGCGGTTGCAAACAGTGGAAGAGTTGCCACCTTGTCCTTCCTCACAATGCGCTGTGCGCCTTGACTTTGGGTGCTTCTTTCCAGGTAAGGAAAAATTTAGGTTTATATATTTATTATATGGTCAGCCATGAACAGCCCTCAAAAACACCCCACTGAGCAACTCAGAGCAAACCCTGCTTTGTGCATTGAAGCAGAATCATAGAGTTACTACTCAAAAGCAAGCAAGATAACCATAACCCAAATTTTAGGACAGAAATAGATCACCACCTTGCAGTCTAAAATACTATTTTGAGACTTCTTTTAAAGAAACAAAACCACAAATGCTGACGTGCAAAAAGCAAGCAAATTTAAATAAAAAAGCACACTTTGTTCACTTTTTTTCTTATTGAACTATGACAAAACCTGTCAGACTGTACTGACAGATAACGAAGACAGATGAAAACAAACCTTTCCCAAAGATCTCACCTGTCTTTCATTCTAAGAATATGGCCTAGTAATAGCTTCACAGAGTCATGTGAAAGGAAACAGCTAAAAAACATCAAGATGATCCTTTCAGAGTTTTCCGATCATAATGATCTATGACCACTGAACACAGGCACAATAAATCCAGGTTCCCAGAAAATGCTCTCCCTCTAGAGAGGTATAAACATGGGACCAGCGTTGTTTGAGTCAAAATGCAGACAGAATTAGAGAGCGACTTCTTACAGTGCCCCTATTTCAGTCCATCACCAAAGCTAGGAAAAGAAGAGGATGGAGGCCAAATCCCAAAGTGGGGTAGTTCTGGTGGACATTCACCCACTGGTTTTCTCTACTATTTAGGCTGCATACAGCACTTAAAGAAAGATTGTATTTTGTGTTTCTCAATAAGCTCTGCACTGTCTAGCTTAGGAACAAAAATAATAATGAGGCAGAGAGGCTAGTGAAATGCTTTATTATTATTACTTTTTTTTTTCATTAACAAAGCTCATTTATTTGAAGTTTTACACAAAATCTGCTGTTGAGCAAGTGACTTGAGACAGGTCCCCGCCTTAGCTGTACTGCATCTTTCCTTTAGGCCTGAAAGTAACTGATCCCTGGCAATTATAATGATGAAAGTGCTGACTATGTGGAAATAAGAAATACTCTGGTTTCTCAAGTTTTAGATAGGAAATCTTTTCATCTTCACAATCCAGTGTAACAGTTTCTTATTTTTAAAATAGAGCTGTGACAAGTTTTATGTTTTCAAAGCCAGAAAAGACCAACCAAGAATGTCTGGATAAATGGGTGATAAAAGAATAATCTAGTATTTTCAGTGACAGAAGGAGTTCTTTTGGACAGGTATTAGGTGGATAAGATTTATTCTTACTGCCACACACAGATACAAATGTGGTAGTAGAAATGGCTCAAGGACAGAGGAATCAGGGGAATACAAAGAATCCCGTGGCCTTATTCTTCACTTCTGGCATAATGTTAAACATTAATTGGAGTTTCTAGAGCTTGAAGTTTCTGCCAAGATCTGAAGGGAATTTATAGTCTGAGATCCTACTGGAAAAATAACAAAAACATAGCAAGGAGGGGAATTATGACTTGCATGTGTTAGCTGCTAACTTTATTTACACAATGAATTAAACAAAACGAACAAATAGATATTGAAAACCATAAACATTTCTTGAAACATAATTGGTGTCTATATTATAGCCTCTTATTCCATTTCCTTGTTCTACGAATGAGTAGTTCAACCAGTTCTTAATGAAACCTGAATCAAACTGAAATTCTGCTTCTCCACAGGAAACAGAACTGGGAGAAAAAAGCTAAGACAAAATATAACTGTCTATACAAATAAAATAAAGCAAGCGCACCCCTAAAGAGCAGGAGTTTTACATGTAAAACATCTTCCACAGCAGTTCAGAAGAGCACATTAAGTATCACGCTGATTTGCAGAGGTTTGCAGGAGAATTAGAACAAGTCCAGAGGCTGAAATGTTTTTCTACGAATATCTCTTCAAAGGAAGTGCTGTTGATAATGTTGCAGCTTAGACAAAGGATCACAAAGGATGTGGGGAGAGCTAAGACCTAGGACAAGAAAGAAGCCAAGTAATTCCCATTCAAGAAACCAACTTACTATCCTAGGTAAGCAGGAAAAAAAAAAACCCTGTGGGAATTCCTTAATTTCTACATTAATGTTGAGCACACTTCAATAACTTATACAGCTTATTTTCTAGTGCACATCAGTGGCTGATCATGTACTTTCCTTTGTAATGCAAGTTCTTTTTAAGGTCAGTATTGAAACACACTGAATGTAGGTAATTATATCTTTCCTACTGAAAGAAAGGATAAATACAAGAATACATTTAAACCATGAGACACTATGTCTACATCTTTTTCAGCTAAACGTAAGGGGGGAGGCCATGGAGTTAAGATTCATTGACCCAGGAAGCTGTCATGAAAAATTTCTCAGCTTCTCATTGTGCTAATTTAGAAAATTCTAGTAAGAGGAAGCACTCTGGTTTATAACCCCTACTCCAAGCATGGTGTCACGCGAACCTGAAACACAAACAAACAAAACAAAACAGCAGCACATCTAAACTGTCAGTAACCAATAGATTCAAATACTCTGATATTTATATTTTCTTCTGCTGTTGCCTGTAAGTTGTTAATGGACTCCTCACTGCAAGTTTTCCATCAAATCCCCAGTTTCAAAGGCTTACTGTTTGAGATGTCTGGCGACTATTAAAAAAAATGTGACAGTTTCATGAGAACATGTCACATCTGACAACTTTTGATGGAGAAATTGGAAGTGATTCTGTTCCCACTTTTATTGTGATCACAGCTCTTTGTAATCATTTTTTTTTATGAAAATATTTTAGTATCACTTGCTAGAGCTGAAGTCGGAAGCAGGTTTCACAGGACCAAATTCCACCACTTTCAGGCAACCTACACGAGTCACTATTGAGCTCAGACCATCTAAATTTCAGCTCAAGCCACAGCTGTGAAGCATTCATCAAAGCATGAAGGCTAATCCAGAGCTCAGGACTGCCTGGACAGCACAATTAAAAGGGCTGGGAGTTCCTGGGGCGAACGTTACATAAGCAGTCACGGACACAGTGTTTGTTAAAAAAGACTAACCAACCTTCTGGGATCTTGGCATAGGATAAGGCTAATGAGTGGGATCAAACTCTTGAAGAGGATGGCTGATCGCTGTCCAGATGACAGCAGAGCTCTCTCTTGCAAGGATCTTTGACTAAACCGTGTGAGCTTGCACCCTTGGCAAGGCAGTCCTGCTTCAAACCTTCCTGTAAATCCAGGTCTCCACATTTCAGATAGCTTAAGCTACTACTAGAGAAAAAAAGGATGCTGTGTATTTCTCAGCTTTAGGACTTTAAAGTCAGAGCTGCAGGACACAGTGAGGGAAGACTGGTCCTGCTGCTTGTGATCAAAGAGCGTTTAATCTTTTCTCCAGATGACTGCATGCTCTCCCTTCTCCCCGCTTCCCTTTGACTAACCTCATTCCCAAGCCCAAAAGAGAATCTGAACTAGAAATGTTTATGTATTTACACCGAGCATGCTCACAGCTGTCTCCCTCAAACATTTAAGGGAACATTAAAAAAAAAAAAAATCCTTTTAGGAATATTCACAGAAAAACATAAAAAAAGGCCAATAGCAGTGATAAACTTACAGAGAATCCCCTGTCACATTAACTTTGTATTCACCCAGCATTCCACAGGAGTCAGCATACTCAAACTCACGTATTATCATGCAGAAATCATAGTAGTTAAATAAACACTAGTTCAGGCAGATCTTAATTTCCCCTACTTTGCATATATCAATAAACGTGTTCAGATTGTGATGGGTTTCCCATCCATGAGGTTGGTCTAAAATGACATTCAGTGCCTTCTCAGTCTGCATTTCCTACAGTATTCTGCAGTCTTCCTTGAGCTAGCAAGACATCACTAGTCTCATTAAAATGAGGGAAAATTTATTATTAGTTCTAACAGACATTTTATTCATGTAAATGACAGGGTAATAGAACTGTTTGACAGCTTGCTGGGAAAATTGTAGCTTTCATCATCTTAGATTATACATTTTTCCTAAAATACAAAGAATGCTCATGGAAGAAATTGGAATTAAGGTTTTAGGCAGAGAAAAGAATATGACAACTACTCCACTTAACTGAACCACTTTCTGTGATCTCATAAGAGGCAAAAATACTTTGGTTCAGAACAAGCCAAATTCAGACATCATTTGGCAAGCTAAATATTAGAAGTGAGGAAAATGTTTGGAGAATTTAAAAGGAAAAGTAGTAAACTCACTTTCAGATTCTTAAAGCTCATTAGTTTACTGAAAACATGCAATTTAATACTTTTTTTGTTGTCCTCATGTTTCAGAAATCTCATAGAAATGTGATTTTTTTTTGGCTGCCTGACTGCAAAAGCCTATTAAGGCTGCTAAGCAACATCTAGTATTTGTTACAGGGTTTTGAATCTTGGAGCTGAGGATGAATATTTTTCTTTTAAAACCAAAAGTTATATAGGTGGTTTTAAATATTTTTAATAGAAGGGACAAGGAAATGCCAAGACCTCCCAGAGGACTTGAAAAATAAAGTGCTAAAAAACATGGGAAGTACAAGCCTCTCTTTGTGGAAAAAACATTATTGGAAAGTTCTCTTTTCACATGTCAGTCTTGGCATGGAGAAAAGAAAACATAAGCATTTTTACAGCTGCAAAAACCAAACTTTACTGTTCACAGTAAAAAAAAAATAAAATAAAATTAGTTTGACCTTAAGTAAATCATCACATTCCAAAACAAATGGTTATTGTGTATGTAAATTGAATGAGCTATAAAAAAACAATAGTTTCTGCAAGTATTCCACATAAACAACAATTCAATCTAGTCAACTTTGCAATTTGCAAAGGTGAGGAAAACCAAACAGTTTCCCAAAACTCAGAATCCTGGGGGGAAAAAAATTACAAAGGAAAAGAAATTAAAAAAGCTAACACCAAGACTTGATCCTGGTTTAGGACCTTCTAGGCTGTTGTCAGAAAAATGACAGCTTTCTTTCCCCAGGCTTTATCTCCAAACACTAAGAGAAAATGGGAAGTTAAGACCTCTCCCAAACTTGTCAGGAATGCAGAACTTCTTCGAGATTCGTTAAGACACTTCTGTAATGACCAAACAATGAATCCAAAGAAGAACATTAAACATTATTTTAAGGCTATTGTATTTTATTTTAGAACAGTTCTTCTAGTTTATATCAATTAAGCAACAAGCATTGATGTGTAAGATTATTATATCTTAAAACTTCAGGCCACATCTAGGACCTCAAGCCCGTGCTCAAGGCTAGCATCCTTGTTTGGCTTCCTCAGTTCTCTTGGTGATTATATTTTCGTCTTGGATACTGTTCTGGACTCCCAGCTACTCTGCTCCAGAAATCATCAGGGTAGGATGTAGGATTCTATACAGAAAATAGGGAAACACAGTCTCTATCCTAAATAATTTTGGAGGCTAAACAAACAGGTCTAAAAACAAAGTGAGAAGGCAGTAGCTAAAGGCTGTGACTGCCCTTGGCTATATAGTCTTATTCACATACTAACTGGGATTCAGCTCAGGTAAGAGATATTCATGTGCAAAACCAACTTGTTCAGGTGTCATGGCACATCACCCTTGAAGGTGCTACTGTCCTAATTACCAGAAAGCAGTTTTAAAAGAAGATTGAAAATGCAAGCGTCCAAATGGAGATGTGCTCAAAAACGCAACACATACTCTTATTCACCAAGTCTAATAACAAAAGATTCTCAATAGTAAGTGTTATTACAAGTAGGCCATTGTTCAAAAAGCCTTTTCAAATCAACAAGACAGGGCACCAAAACTATTTAACCTCAAAATCTCATAAACAAGTTTGCTTCAATACAATTTATTTTCTTCAAACAGAAATTGGGCAAGAGTTTGAGAGACATGTACGGATAATGCTGAAATAAAGGTTGCAACCTCTTTGATCAAGCAGAGATAGAAGTATTAAATTAATCCATGTTTCATGTTAATTTGAGTTATTTTTGGCTCAAAAATAATGTTTCCCTCAGAAGCTTTCAGTAAGAACAGTATTCAGAGGCAAGGGAATAAAAGCTATTTGTATACTAGCTGTGGTCACTTCCAGGAGGAGGGGAAGGAGGTGGAAAAATTCCCCAGACTCATAAATCTGAAGCAACTCTTTTATTCTGGAATTCAGTTTCAAAGTAAGATATGAAGCTACAATTAGCTGTCTAAGACTTCAAAATTAATTTGCTTACCTGATGAGTAGCTCCATTTCAGAAAGAAGAAAAATAAAGCTGAAAGAGATATTAAGGTGTTTAAAAAAAGTGTCCTGTGTCCTTACTGGAATATTTATTGGGATATAACAAGTACCAGAACTTGAAGTACCTTATGCTTCACTCTGACAGTACATCTGAAGCACTGTCACCTTGAAATCAGAGCTGATCCATCACAGCATTCCAACAACCTCTCTGTCTTGCCCAATACCCTCCATACATGCAGTTATGCCCCATGGAGGCAAATATTTGAGTGGCCAGTTTCTGCCAGTCTCATTCACTCATCACTTTCTAGTGCAAAAAGCACTATACATAATTCCCTGTGTTTTCTTAGTATCCACAAAAGTTATCAAAATCCCACCACAATTAAGAATTTGAAGACACTGCACTAACATAACTGCTGGATAAAATCTGGACAGATCAATAACAGCCCTGTGAGGAAGATGCTTGATTTGATATGATTCCTTAGCATAGGATAGATTGTGTCTCCTGTGGTTGAAGTTTTTCTCTCTCTTTCATTGCCTTAGGAGAATAACATATTGGGTTTGTGTTCGTATTATCAAAAATAGGATCTGAAATATCCTGCTAAGTTCACTGGGGGCTAACATTTCAGAGTCTTCTGTTACATTAATTTGATGGCAGACTTGCCTCTTAGAAGAGACAATGAATATTAAAATCACTTAGACAGAAAATAAACTTACACTCACACTGTTATTCACCAGACTTTAAGTTATCTGGTACCTGAAATGATATAAAATATTTTAGGCATTTTCAATATCACAAAACTTACTGCTATGTTGTCACATTCTGCAAGTTCTATGTGATTTATTACAACTGAATGCAATATGACTATCAAACATAACTCAGTGAAAACCATGGAGGTGGGTTATTCTAAAAGAATGCCACTACGTACCATACAATCATAGAATAGTTAGGGTTGGAAAGGACCTTAAGATCGTCTAGTTCCTATTATTTCAGTTAAGATAGTTCATTTCTTTGTATAGTTGCAGTATACCTGCAGAAAACTGGTGATCAATTATGCTTACCACCAAGAAAACATCTTCTCTGTACCAAGTAAATAAGTCTTTAAAAGTAAATATTAAATATTCACCTTAAATAGCTTAAAAGGCAACTCAAAAAAAAAAAAACCAAACAAACCTGAACATTCCTGATGCTTTCTCCTAATAGACCAGTTACTCTGCTGTCTCTTTTATGTATCTGGGAGTGGATGCATTTTGGTATAGATAAGTTCATCTGTCATTCAGTGTCAATATACCACTTCTCTGATGTATGAGTAGCAGCAGAAAAACAATCAAGTCATGAAGTTTTCTTGCTGAGTCCCACATATGTCAAATGCTGTTTGGTAAGAATTCCATGATGAATAGATGGAAAACAAGAATTCCATTAGGCAAGACAGACTTATACTTACTTGCTTTATTCAAGACAATAGCAACTAGAACTTCTAAAAATGTTCACAAAAAAAGGAAGACATATTTTCTTAATACTTAAACATTCACACCCTGGCAAAATAGAGTTATGATTCTAGATCTCACATAGTTCGTTTTCCAGCTCACTCAGGGTTTTACACGGAGCCTAAATTCTTACCTTTTGAAAGCTATTGTAATATCCAGATATCAGATACGTTCACTGTACATCAAACATCCTCATAAGATGTTTGTCTACACAAAGCCCACAAAGTTCCTTTCACCTAATGAAGCATCATCATTCTCTCAATTTTCCAGCATGCATCTACATAATCCAGGTAAGAGTCCAAATATCACTTGAATCCATATATGTATCAATATAAGCTCCCATCTGATATTTGCCAATGGTGGTAAGAATTGTGCCTTTATATACTGAAAACATAAAAGACAACTCAGTAGAAACTCTTCTGAACTACTCTTCCAAGGTTGAATGACCTATTCTATAGCAGATCCCTAAGGCATACAGACACCAAGCAGAAGAGATGTCTGTATCCTCATGCTACACTGCAGGTCTACCAGAACAGATCATACACACTAAGGGAGAACTGCTGCACCAGTCTTTTCAGGGCCTCCTTTTCTTGTCCTACAAAAGTCGAGGCTGATCTACCACGTGGAGAAAGCCCTGTTTCAGAGACAAGACAACCCTTCAGGTAGAATTAACTTGTCTGAATTGAGTGTTTAGAAACAGGTATCTCTGACAATGGAAGGTATTCATACCATCAAGCTCATTGCAGGAGTTTTATCACTTTAGAAAGAGTACATCTCTGGTCTTCTGGAGAATTGTCTTCGTCACCTCAAATCTGAGTTGTCAAGACTGACAGTGGCATGGAGTGGCCATCAGTGCTTGCCTTAAATGTCCTAGGCTGGATATCTTTTTCCTTCTTCTGGGTGCAGCAGATCCAGAGATCCTCTCTAGAAGTCTAAGATCATGGAAGACACTAGCCAGATGTCTAAAAGAAGTTTCCACATATGTAAAGCTAATTCTGGACAGAACTATTAAAGAAAACTGGAAAGGGAGAGCAGGAAAACTGGTTAGAAAATTAAGTCCTGTTATGTTAGGCACTGGTTAAAAGCCAGAGGAACGAAAACAACAATTTTGTCATGGGAAAATGCTGCTAGTAAACATAGCTGTGAATAGATATTCAGATCAACATTGGTCTTGTTCAGTTCTGTGGAATAAACAGAGTAGACACACAAGGCAGGGGAAAAATATACTGTACTGATGACAGAGGTCACAATAGGGTTATGTAGAAAGCCAAAATAAACTGAGCAGTGAAAATTTAATACAAGGGAACAACGAGTGGTGAGGAAAAAAAACAAGCTATGTACAAATAATTTCTGATCCACATTTCATATTTCACTGAGACTTGCATGTTATCATTGCAGCTCAGTAAGGGTGCCTGTTCAGTGCATAGCAGTCAAAAATAGGCTTCATTAAGAAGGGAAAAGAGAACTGAAGATGAAATGCCATTTACATAAAACCATGATACTGAACAGTACTTGAATATTATATTCAGTTCATTACTTCAAGTACAAGAAAATTAATAAAACAAAGTCTAGGAAAGGGAGTCTTGGCAGTGTTGGTGGGGAGGCCCAGTGTTCCTGCTTAGATCATAGAATATCCCAGTACATAGGAATCCTATAACAATACACGTTATGTTTTGAGATAAAGGCATTCATGAGCCTTCTTCACTCCCCTTCTCTCCTATTAAAATGTTAGGATCTTCTAAACGCAGCAG
>NW_009915995.1:82199-131531 GCF_000696875.1 Nestor notabilis
AACTAATGTTAAATCAGCAAGGTAAAACAAGGAAAGACAATGTCTGTCTGAACTGGACAAATACTTCAGAATATTTATTCATAAAAGAGAAAAATTGAAATTGCTTAGGCTGTCTTTGCAGGCATTTTCATTGCGTGACCAGGCACATAAATGTAAAAGTATGAAAGTTTATAGAATAAATTATTTCAAAGAAATGAAGCACTTGAAAGGAAAGAAAACCAAACACATATTTTGAATTCAGAAATATGAACACACTTACTTTGAGAATTTTGACCATTTGTAAAAGGCATTGGCTGAAAAGAAAAATACACAACCCTAACTGAAAATTTCTTTATCCAGTATCTAGACACGAGGTGAATACTTGAGCTCCGAGATTCTTCTCTATACAACATTTTATAAGTTACTTTCCATACTTGGACAGAGCGAGGAGAAGGAACAGAAATAACCTGAGGAAATTCACTTTATCTGGTCCACGATCACCTCTGGGGAGGGGGAAAGAAAAGAACCAAACAAACAAATAAAATCCCACAGCCAAAAGTGACAAAAAATTGATCCTTTGTATTATACTCAAATTTGCTCAAAACACACCCTGTGGCTACATGTTATTGTACCCATAGAAAGCTGGAATCTAATGAAAAGCTCAGTAGTACTTAGTATATCACACATTTGCATTAATTTCTATCTTCATACCAGCATCATCCTCACACCAGTGGACATGCCAGAAAGAGCAGGCTATAAGAGTCTGCAGAAATTACCCTCCATCTTACCCTAACTCAGGAGTAAGATATTTGATTACTCATTGTGCTGAGAGTATGAGGGTATGAGGGGAAGAACAAGTCTGTAAATGTGTATTCACTTGGGAAATGACTTGGTCTCAACAGTTATCATTCTGGGAGATGAGCAGCATCCTTCAACAAGAGATGGAATGAAGTCCATGGCCGGTGACCAAATTTCACAATTGCAAACTGAATAAAACTCACTCCCCTCTTTACCTTTCATAAAACTGTTCTGCCTCACTTCTAAAAAGGTTTTGTTTACCCTTAAATATGAATTTCATTCTTGGAAAAGGAAAAAAGTCCCTAGATTAGTATTACTTGCTTTCTTATTTTCCTCTGATTAATGTCTAAGCAGAGCTCTTTCCACAGCCCATCTAATCACCAGCTGCTTTGTGACTCCCATTGCTGGCTTCAAACAAGCCTTGTTAACTCCTGTTTAATTTCTGAGAGCATAAGCCACTCCACTTTTTCCTGGATGAGATGGGAGGGTCATGACAGAAGAATCATTCAGTTGCTGCCACCTCTCAAAAGCCCAGACAAAGAGTAGATGGGTTATCTCAGGGGACTGATTGAGCCAGCATTGCTCTGTGAACTGAGCCTGGGCACAGGTCTCATGAAGCCCCAAGTAAGGAGAAGCAGGGTCTGAACTATGACCACAGGCATGTCTGAGCAATGTGGTGATACCCAAGCTTGTTAAAATTTTGGTATGGGAAACAATCTAGCTACTGTCCCTATTTTCTAGCCAAAACTATTAGGAGTGTTGAAGGGGACATATGGATACTCCAGAGACCCAGAAGAACAGCTGGCTCAGCTCTAAATGGAAAGCTAAGCACAAATGTTGGCAGATTTAAAGCGGTTTCAAGCTCACAAGGACAAGAGCATACACTAGATTCTTGTCTCAGACAGTGACTTGAGGAGGTCAGTCATGGAATAACTCTTCCTAAAGAGACAGAAGTGCACTTTGGCTTGACTAGTGGGAAGCAGAGCTTTTTTTCCTCATTGCTGGTATGTAGATAGGCTTGCACTGTTACTGTTTAAAAAAGAGAGACAGACCATGAAATTTTTCATTCATGTGACTGACACTCACTGTTTAGGGTCAATGGAAACCATCATCAGTCTACAATAAGAAGCAAAGTTAGCCCATGAAAAGCACCAAGTTCATATCAGTAGCTGCTTCCATGTTACCTTGTACAGCTTTGCATAAACTTGCATTGGGCAAGTCTACCTCCAAGTTGATCTTATCCCTAAACAGCCTAATATCTTCCCTTTGATTGTATTGCAAAATGTAAATAACCAAAATGCAACAAAAATTTCTAAAAATTTGAACACATTATATTTTCTAACACTATGGTAGTACCACAAGTGTTATAAGGGTTTTCAAAGCCCAAAGGAAAAGCATACACACGTAAGGATTTGCCAGCAGGAGGACGCTCTTGAAGACAAATCCAAGACAAATTTGGAGGCTCCCTCATAACAAAGAGTTAACTCTATTTTTTGAATGGTTAGTACCTGACCCATTATTCCATTTGGATTAGGTTAAAAGAAACTCCAAAATATCTTTGACGCTAAAGGTCTGCTGGTCTGGAATACATGGAACAAGTGCATTGGTCTAAATGCACGCTAGGCACAAGTTCTCAGCTCTCCTCCGTTATCTATAATTTTATAATCCACTCTGATGCTGAACCCATCTTATAACACTTTAAAAATAAAAGTAACAATATTAGTGCAGGCCTAATCAATAGGGTTTTAGTTGATTTTGAACTACCTAATGAAATACCTTTAGGAAAAGTTTACAGTGATTAACTTTCTTCCCTTCATAAGCAAGGGGGATACAAGCCTAAGACAAAGATAGTATAAAAACACTGCTGTTCTGTTAAACACAATTGTTGGCTGTTCATCGAAAAGAAAACTACAAAACAGAGCAGGTCATTTTTATTGAGGACAGCAGGAGAGCAGTCAGATGTTTATCCTAAATGTGCATGGGTTTTCAGCGGATTTATACCAAGCAAGAGAAACCTGAATTGCCATGCTGTAAGCAAAATTTCAGCTAGAAGAGCCACTCAGACTCCCCCAGAGAGGACCATATATTTGTTTACTGCAAGAGTTTAAATGTTCTTTTCTGTCACTGCTACAAATATTGAAATTTTCAACAAAAGTAGAAGGCAATTGCACTTTCTCATCTAGTAAAGAGACTGTTAGTTTTACAAATGAGCTACAAGCATCCATAAAATACTAGTGCCTCAGATACAGGGGTATAAGGAGGCTCCCATTCCAAAGACATAAACAAAACAAAAGCCACCAAAAAAACCCATAAAGAACAAAGAATCAAGTCTCAGAGCTGCATAGGGACGTTTAGATTAATCAAGCGTAATATTAAATAGAAAATATACAGGGATTGTCCTTTAAAGGAGCTTTGAAGTTTTTCCAGCCTTTCATCCACCTGAACTTCTCCCATGTCAAAAAGCATGGCTCTAACCACACAATTCCTGACATGTTCACTATGGTAGACTGAAATCACGTAAGCACAAGCCATGCTCTTTAAAGGCAGAGCAGATTACTCCGCAGAATTAAACCACTAAAATATCTCATAAAAACAAAGCTATGGCACCAACAACCTTAAGCACTCTCCCTCTTATATTCTGAGCTTCAAAGAACACTAATAGTAGAGTCTAAGAGCAGCTTTAGAGCTCCAGAAACACCACGGGCCAAGGTCTCTTCTACTTTCATCACAAGAAACATACACATGTCCATGTACTTGTACCTGGTGGAAGGTCAGTGTAGTGCTTCAACATAAACATGACCTAACTTAACTCTGTCAAGGCAATAAACAGAGTCCTATTTCAGTAACCAGCCTCACTGGTTACACCACAACACACACTTACACATGTCTCTTACAGGCTTCACAGTTTACTTTTTCAATAAAAATATGTATGCACCGAGCCTGCAAAGTTGTGACTTTTTAAGAGGCTTTTGTTGTAAACTTAACTCTGCAGATCTGTACATCAATCTGCTCACACAGCCAGCAGAAATTGGCTAACGCACATAAACTAGGGAGTATGTCATGCAAAATGTAGTACATTATGTAGTATACTGATCTCTTCTTTCAACAACAATTTACTCATGCTGGGATCTGGAGGACCAGACCACAGACCTAACAAATAGGCAGTAATAGGGTTACCTTCTGTAAAGGCAATCCACAGCAGCAGGAGTGACAGCACACCACCAGCTAGCATGCAAGTTTGTGCTTCTGACATTTAAAACTGACAGGCAGCCTGCCAGGACATCACAGGTTGGAAGCCCCTGCACACTGTAGTTCCTTACTGGGTAAAAGAGAAACAGGAATTCTGCGTAAATTTCCAGGTTTTAACTAGAGAATGCTCTCATTTAGCTCCCTTCCTTTCCTAAAGCCCCTTTCTCCCTTTTTTACTTGTTTTTAAACTCAACTCCATGTCCTCTTATCTACACAATTCAGCCTGGAGCTGTTCTGTTTCTTCTACCCAGAAAACTGCAAACAGGGAGGGAAAACAGTGGTCCTTATACAGGTGGCAGGCTTTTTGAAAGGTAATAGTCAGTCCTGAACACTGTTCTCTTCCTAATAAACTCTGACCTCTGAAGGTCATTAGCTGCTTATTGTAACTGAAACAAGCTTTAATAAGCTCTAGGTCTGCTCTAAGTTATTGAATCCTCTACACTCAGCCCTCTCTTCTGGTGCCAAGTGATGGAATTAACAGAGATTATACACCTGCTTGTACCCCACAGTCTCAGGCTAAGTAGTCAGGCCAGCTTATGGTAGCTACATAGAAATAAAGAGGTCTGCTCAGATGAAAGCAATGGATGTAAATGCTGCAGCTCCCCAGTGACCTGCACAAACTGTTCTGCCTTCCCCTAGTCTCAAGTAGGGCAGTGGCAGCATGAAGCCTGGTAACTTATCCATCCTTCAACATACTTCGCTTGAGGAAAGGGAAAAAAAGATCATCATTGCAATGTCCCCAAAGCTTACAGTTCCTGCACCAGATCATGGAAGGACTATGTCACCCCAACAAAACAGCATCAATGTGCTGTTTAAACACCACCAATCTGTGTGGTACGGCCAACACACTGGAGGGAAGGGATGCCGTCCAGAGGAACCTGGATAGGCTCAAGAGGTGGGTCCATGTGAAACTCATGAAGTTCAACCAGGTCAAGTGCAATTCAAGCACAAATAGAGGGTGGAGAATGGATTGAGAGCAGTTCTGAGGAGAGGGTCTTGGGGGTGTTAATTTATGAGAAGCTCAGCATGACCCAGCAATGTGCACTTGCAGCCCAGAAAGATAAGGGCTTTGAGCAACCTGGTTGCCCAGAGAGGTGGTAGATGTCCCATCCCTTGAAACATTCAAGGTCATATTGAATGGGGCTTTAATCAACCTGATCTAGTGGAAGATGTCTCTGCCCCCAGCAGAGGGAGTGGATTATGATAGTTAAAGGTCCCTGCCAAACCAAACTGTTCTATGGTTCCAAATTCTGTCCTTATTTCTGACTGTATCCTAAGTTTTTCAAGACTGAAGGTCTAGCTTAGCAACAAAACCAGTTTGCTTGCTTCTAGCTTGTTATTAAAATTGTAGATAATAGTCTAACTATTCCATTCAAGAGACCCTGTGAAGCCTCATTTGATGTCTCTGTTGGGTCAGATATCAGATTAATTTTCTGGGCATGATTATCCAACTGGTTTGGCTTTTCACCCTGTAATTTAATTTACATGCATATTTATGAAAGCATGATGTGTGGGAACAGCAAAAGCTCTATAAATCTCAAAATGTGACACCTAATGAATCTCCTTTATCCACTGGCAAGTTACTCTGACACAGAAGGGAAATGCATCGAACAAAAGGACCGTGTTGGTGGCTACTCATCTCTTTGATGATTTTCCAGGAGTTTACAGATGGTTTGATTTTTTTCCATTCCAGAATTTTTCTTTTAATTGAAATTAAACTGACAAGTCAATAATTTCACAAATTATAACCTGCTCCTTTTTTATTCCTTCATATTCCACTAGTTTTGTACACTTTCTAGAAGACATGCAGTTACAGCTCTAAGAATGGAAACTTAGAGATCCAGCTGAAGAAGAGATAAAAAGCTGAGATAAAGCTCACTAAGCCCAGACAAATTTGAATGTTTTGACAAAAAGTGGGCCAACAACCCTTGGGCTCAAAGGCCAAATGGCACAGACTGATTCATATCCACACAGCTTAAAGTCATCCCCAAAACACAGTCATTGTATCCAAGTTGCAAATTACTGGTAGCCAGCCCTGGCTCAGAACAACTCTGACGTGCTTTGGCTCTTATTAATCCCCACAACCCCATAGGTGGTCACACTCACTTCACTCCACTGATGAACCAGACAGCAGGGTATGAAACCTTTCAGTACACCTTGTTCTATGCTTGCAGGCTTGAAATCTGTGCTGGGCACCAGGTGTGACAACATCCTGCTCTCTGCCATGGATATTCTGCCTATTCCTGCATTTTCTCATTATGCTTATCAGACACCTTTAGGTGACTTTTGTGGCCTATCTGTAGTCCTGTCTCATTCTTCAGGTTGGAACAAGGCAAGCTGCCCTCAGTTAGTGGCTCCATAGCAGATTAATTTAAGTAGTATCTTCAGTTCCCATGGAACTTTCCAGTTTGGGGCAGTAGCAGAGAACTCCTAGGACATGCTCTTCCTGCCTGGAATAGAGGTAGTTGCTGGGAACACTGTGTGCATACTGTAAAACATGAAATGTTGCCTTCCTTCTCCAACCATAGGCCATAGGTCCAGTTTGCAACAACCACTGTCTCAGTGGAATGCATGTCCAGCTGGCTGACCACAAGATGCTGAACACTGAGGGACAGCCTAGAAATTCATACCATCAACAGCACTCATAGTGCCATTGCCTGCTGCACAACCCACATGGCTCATCAGCATCCTCATGCAAGACAGAGGGATCACAGCAGGGCTGGACCCTCCAGTTCTCATGCACACTGCCCGGCCTCACTAGCACAGATGGCCATGCACACTTGTCTGCCTCTTCTAATTCCAAAACCGGAGGTGGCAGTTTGAATGGTCTATATTTCCTTCAAAACCTTCACAAGGACTTAGCAGCATTCACCCCCTTCCTCTCCAAATGCAACTCCTCTGTCTGTGTCTTGCTTTCCCACAATGTTATATGCATGGAATAGATTATACTCATGCTGACAGTCTCTACTGCTAAGTCTTCTTTTTCATGAGTCACGCTAACCACTGTTATAACTGAGGGTCTGCATTCTTAGGCCCTTTTCTATACTCTTCACATATAACTTGCTACTACCTCTCTGCTCATGTTACCCCTACACAGACACCTGCCAGCATCCCACTAGCAGCAGTCTCTGTAACCCCTCAGCTGAAAGGCTATGACACATCTTTTGGTAAATTCTTTTTGCAAAGAGAAGGGAGGGGAAAAATACCACATTTAGCTACTATTTAAATAGATATCATCCAGGTGTGCACGGAGACAGATAGGTAAAAGGGAGGTATTCCATCCTTCCCAGTTTCTATTTCAGCAGCCTGGAGCTTCAGCCCCACCTGGTCAAATATATCAGCATTGCCCAGTTGGGCAAGCTGCTGATGGCTCAGAAGATGACACCACCACATACCTAACCAAACTGCTCCGTCTCTCAGAACACGCAGCCCTCTCTGAGCAGAACCTGGTCATGTCACAGATGTGGTCTGTGCTGGTATGAGCAGTACTTCTCCCATGGCTACTCAGGAGCTACCCCAGGAACAGATCCAGGAGCTATTTCCCTCCTGTCAATCCCTAGGGATCCTTTCAGTCAGAGAGCACAAGCACAGAAACTATCACATCCCCTACAACTCTGCTAAGGATTCTGCCACCATGCTAGGTGGCAGGGTCAGCGCTGGGGACAGGACCAACCCAATGGAGCATAGTCTTTCTCCTTAGTCCATCACTCAAACATTTTGGTAGACAGTTCTGGGATCAAACGTGTTTTTTCTCTTCAGAGCTCCTAACCTCATAGAGCGGGGTTATACACAGAGGTATCCTTCTGACCAAGTAGCCATGAATTCAGAATAATTTGCAGAAGATTTCAGATATCAACACAATCAGCAATTACTTTTCCATACCTCAAGGTATACCACTGAGCTGTACACTGTTCGTCCTAGTCCCGAGAGGCCCACCAAAAGGAAGGAGGCACTGGAAGAGATCACAAAGGCTGTAGGCATCAGATGTGCTGTCACTCACTCATAGCTGCTGGTTGCATGCATATCCTATTTGAAACCATCAGTGAAAGAGATTTGCATGTGGAAGTTGTTTTGATGGCAGTCTGAGCTGCTACGGGCCCTAGAGGATGCCAGAGATCATGCTAACAGACTGAACTGATGGTTGTGATCCAAGGCTTACATCTGTGTCATGGGCTTGTGTTCTTTAATAGTACAGACATTGCCTGTGACTAACTCATTGCTCAACATTACAGTATGCCAAGCAGTAAGCTATCAATTAAGAAGCAGACCTAGTCTTTCTGCCAACAGCAGCTTCAATCCAGAAGCCATGAATTATCTCTTACAGAACAACTTAAACTGAGACTTAGAAAATCCATATGTAATTCTGGACATTAAAAAGGATTTATTAATTTAATTAAACTGCTGCATCATTTAGGTAAGACTTGCAAATCATCCCCTAAATAGAGATAATTGCCAAAACAAGACAAGGTATTTTCTTACAAAAAGAGTGATAAAATTGGAAGAGCTTCTATTCTAAAGGCTTGAAGCTACCAAGCATATTAGACCGCTAACACAAATTCACAGGTAGAGTCTACTGAGACATTTAAGAGTCCATGGTGTTAAGTAGAAAAAGCAGAGTCAAGAAAAATACTAAAGATTAGTGTTTTTTCTTTGCTTCTGTGCTGACCAAAAGTATAACTGCTACACCATGGTAATGACAAAAACAGAATACCAATTTGGAGAGTTAGACTCTAAGCAGTCCTTCAACAAGTGTTTCCCATATACAACTGCACCATTGACTTCAGGTCTCTAACAATAAAGAAAATTGTTTGCATTGTTATTCCTCACACGATTCCCAATCATCATGCAGACAAAAACAGACAAACAAAAATTGTCACTGAAGTCCATCACTGCAGCACAGATTCCCCACCATCATCACCTCTGTCAGACCCTAGCTAAGCTAATTGAACTGCCAGGTTTTGAATTGACATGACTTGGGTTACAGGTACTGCAAAGGTCTTGGCCGTAAATGCTGGAGGCCTTTAGTGTCAGTAGCATAGAAATTTTATCATATCAACTGCAGGGCCCATATGGGCAGGTTCAGGATTTTGGCACTTTTCCTTTATTATCTTAAAACAACTAGAGGACTGCAATTGCATCAAACTACTGCCCAATATCAGCTATACAGGCTTTGGCATTGTTGCTGCTGCTTCTATAGTAGAATTGATTTTTCACCATGGAAATTTAGGACTGTTGCCAGAATCAAGGAGCCTTCCTACCTGGGTATCCCTTGCAATGAAAGATCACAGCAGTGGCTACACGGTACAAGCCATCACAGAGCAGGTGTGACAATGGCACACTTGCTAACAGCTATGCTGAGAGGCTCCTTTGCCAAAACTTTCTCAATAACAGTTTCTCTAATTGCTACCTTTAGCTTAGGGTGCACATTCCTGGCACAGCTGACCCCACAGAATGTTGACATATTGTGATATCATTGCAAACTACTAAATGAGTGAAAAAATGATGGAACTACCTTCACCAAGGAATGAATATTAAGCATTTAATGTTACTTTAGTTAGACACCTCATCAAATACACCTGCCCCTAAAATATGCCTTCCCTTGAACCAAGACTGAACTGTGATCAATTTTGCCAGGATTTCAAATTTTTCCACTGGAAATTAACATTTTTCCAGAATGATGTGTTTCACTTCTTTCAAAATACATTAGTTTTTATCCTCCATCAAAATAATTTCAAGCATAAAATGCATGATTCCCAGAGAAAAGCCACACCAGATTGTCCTGCAGAGAATCTGGATGCTTAATCTTTGCTAGGATGTAGAATGATGCCAAGTTTCTCTCTCCTGCAAAACATGCCCAAAAATCCACCCAAACACCAAGCTGCCATCCTTCGTGGGTCTGTACTCTTGGTTCATGTAGCACTCCCGAGAGTGGCCAACAGCAGATGGTCTGGTAGGGAGGGAATGAGTACAGAGACAATTAATCTTGGTAAAAAAATCTTGCACAAAGTACACTGTCATGCTGACACATTTGGCAGTTAACTCATAGACAAAACAAGCTGTTTTGTAGGTGAAGCAGGGATAGTCCTTCCAGAGCCTGCAGCCTCCTAGTTCTCAGAGGTACTTGCGTACAGGACATAAGCTTAACCTACTTCAATTTGAAACTGAAGCCTCCCAAGACTTCCAGAAGATCATATATTCTCTATACATTATTTTTACAGTGTATGTTTCCATGAAGTGCTCTTTTTTGCACAGATGGACAGACACCTGGTCTTCACAAAAACCTTTCTAGTATGCTCAGGATATCTAGAACCACGTGAATTTTTCCATCAGGATGTGTAATTACAGCTATGTGAATGCAATATTTTCAGTTCAAAAGAGTTACGTCTCAGGAAGGGTGAATATTCCTTTTCCCTTAGAAGACAAAACCACTCTGAATTGAATTCTACACAAAGACCACCAGTGCACTATTCATTCTACAAAAATACCTTAAAATCTTTGGGTAGTTGAGAAGAGTCCTCAAATACATTGTTCAGAATTGGCTCAACAATTCAAACAGAATTGGCTTCTGTTTCAAATGTGATAATTAGTCTTTTAAAACTTTTGGTTTTGTTTTAATACACAGTAAGATTTCACCAGCTACAAATGATTTAATGGGAAGTCAAAAATATTCTTCCCACACTTCTGCAACTTTAAATAATGTTGGCATTTGAAAAAGGCTGAATGGAACAAAACAAGGCTGCATGCATCTAACATTTTACCCAAAGAAGAGGAAACTGGTACAGTAGGAAACAAAGACTATTCAGGTACCTATCAATTTATTTTATATGTGTAGTTTACTTATTGATGTAAGTCTTACAGTCTTTCCTCTTCATGATGCCAGAGGCAATAAAAGCCTAACATAAGAATTAAAACAAGTTGTCATTTATTTCTTCCAAAAGGGTTTTTAATGTTTATTATTTTAGCCTTTTGAATAATCTTAGTCTTTTTGAGGGAGGGAAGATTGTTCTTTTTTGTTCAGGCATACCAGTCTTGCCTTAGATCATCTTCCCAAACACATGTTCTCAAAGTTTTTCTGTACTACAGTAAGACCCCTTTACTGCAAGATAGATCCCCTTCATAAAGGCAGTTATACCTAGACTGTCTGTCAAGACTGGTTAAAACCACAGACAGCTCCCCACCATTCCACATAACACCACTTCTTCCAGTCACTGAAACATTTTTATAGATATCTTCTGATCTACTCGAAGTTTCTGATGTGCTTGCAGAGCAGAAAGACCCACAGAGTTAATGAAATACTACTTTCTACTTCTCAAATGGATCTTGGAAGTATTTGAACATTCCTCCTCACCTGTTTACTTTGATTCCTAAAGACAAGGACAGCATAGAAATACATAGCAAGAGTTTTAAAGAGCATCCATTGCCTTTTGATGTGCCATTTTACATTCAGAGAGACTCTTCAGAACTTCTGCTTAGGCAATTAGTGCTCAAGCACCTATAATGTGACCAGAATTCAAGAACTTTTACCTAACGTTGCAAAGCTTATCAACAGCAGGAACAGAACTAGCATCTCCTGAACGGCACTCCACCGTTTACAGTTACAGAGGGATACAGGACCACTTGAAGTACAAGCAAATAGTCTCTTCCTCTGTTCCTGATACAATATAAAAGAAATGTGAATTCCTACAGCCAGTCTCCATTGAGGGAAGCAGCATCTTTTTAGTCTCATCTTAGAGTTACTGTTCTGGTATTATTACTTCCCAGAAAAACAAGGAAAGAACCACTGTGTTCTCTGGGACACAATCCCATCCTAGACACCAACAGGTGAGGCTGGAACCTCTCTTCTTAAGTACGTTATTTTTCTTCTCTTGAATGACACTTCCAAAATCTGTTTGTACAACCAGGGTCAAAGGAGATCCTCTGGCAGCCAGGCTTCTTGCCTGCTCAAATTAGAGTGAGATAAACTACTTGGAATTAAAAGTACTTTAGTAGAAAAGGACAATGTTTTAAAGTACTTAAATACTTAATCGTATTTTGGAAATAAAAATAAGTTAAACATGTAAATTTCTAATATCAGTATTTCAGTCACTGAAAATAGCAAGGACTCCTAAATGATCATGGAAAGAGGATTAAGGCAAACTTTTAATATCATTGTGGAAATAATAGTCCATAAAAGGAGGTTCAAACACTGATCTTAAATATTTGAAAGGTTTAAGAAGGACAGCTGATTTTTTCAAATGCTAATCTCTTACGTTCCATAGTACCATGAGCAAGAAGTTTTATTCCAACTGCGTAAATTTTATTCCAACTGACTTGAGTTCCTGCAATGTTCTTTTACACTGTAGAATTGTAAATGAGGATCCCTGTTTCTTTAAGATGAAAGTCCATTCCACAAAATACTCAGGCAGGTTGCTGTGATTGCCCCCTGATCTTTCTCATCATTTCTGATTTAACCAGAATTGTTGGAACGCAAAGTTACAGCAAATTAAGAAAATCCTTGGATCCTGGCAAGCCACAATAGATAATCAAAATGGATTGGATTTGAAATTCAAATTCTCCTGAATAATTTGCTGGTTACACCTATTTTCTTTAAATTTAAGACACTTACCCTCCCTTTATTTCTCTCAGCAGATCAATGCAGACAGCTGTTTTTTGTATTCCACTGAACACCGTCAGAGTTGTAGTAAATATGTGATGCAAGTGTTTCGGAGGATTATACAGGTCAATATGTTTTGGCTTTTGTGATACGAAGCTGAATCACAGCAACAGACATTAGATTAAGGAAGATGCAGCAAATATGCCTCATGCATTTTTGATTAATTCTGGATATCTGTTCATTCAGATGAGTAATGAAAACCAGATAGTGTTTCTTAACTTATTTACAGATGCCACAACTGGACACTTCTTTTGTCTATTAAATTCTTAAATCAAGTAGACTACAAGAGTTAATGATCAACATCAACACAGAACCACATACTGTAGCTTAAATGTTTATTAGCTTTGTCATTAGAGCTGTTCAGGGTCCTGATTGTTTTTCAAACAAAAATGTACAATAATTTCCCACACATCATTTGTATTTGAAGTGATTACCATACTGGTCAGACAGACAGGACATCAATATAAAGCCTAATTGAACAAGACAAATTGCATGTCAGACCTACTGGCCTTTTCAGAGTTACTTTTCTAATCTAATGTTCCTGCTAGCATTATCATCTTCATAAATACCAAGACACACCAAAACTAATGAAAAACATCCTGCAAACCAAGAAATCTGCCTTTCAATCTGCTAGAATTCACTTTTGAGACAAAACAGCACAGCATTGAAATACGTATATGAAAAGCAGTGCTACTAACAATTTTGCAGTCTTGCAGGTCTTGTCTATTAGCACCCACATCTTCATACTTCACTTCTGAACTCCTGTTGCACTTGGTAATGTCTTGGGCGTATCCCCATGAAAAACAGGGCTGTGTTTTGGTTTAAGTTTTATGAAAAGAAAATAACCTGCTCAACTCTTAAAAAAAGCATAGCACCTATAGGGTTTTGGCAAGTAGATGTGAATAAGCAGCCAGAGAAGGAGTAGCTGGATGAGAGGGCCATGAAAATGATCAGATGGATGTAGCACCTCTCCTATGAGGAAAGGCTGAGAGAGCTGGGGTTGTCCAGCCTGGAGAAGAGAAGGCTCCATTGAGACCTTGTTGCTGCCTTTCAGTATTTAAAAGGTTCCTTTAAGAAAGATGGGAAAAAAGTTTTTAGCAAGGCCTGTTGCAATAGGATGAGATTCAGGCTGGATGCAAGGAAGGAGTTTTTACAATGAGGGTGGTAAAACACTGGCACAGGTTGCCCAGAGAAGTGGTTGATGCTCCATCCCTGGAGATATTCAGGACCAGGCTGGATGCAGTTCTGAGCAAGTTGATCTAGTTGAAGATGTCCCTGCTCTTTGCAGGGTGATTGGACTAGATGACCTTGAAAGGTCCCTTCCAACCCGAACTATTCTATGATTCTATGATTTTAAGAGGTAATTTATAAGTATTTGGTCATTCAGTGCTTACAGTTTGAGATCACCAAGGGATTCATAACATATGAAATATTTCCCCAGAGACACCAAATGAATTCTCTTGTCCAGCATGCATGAAATAAAGTGGAAATCACACTGCAGTAATTACAATGTATTCGTGTTGAGGAGGAATAACTGCTAGATTTTTCTATTTATAAATTACATTCTGGTCAGCTGAAGTAATTCTGAAAAGGTTCATCACTGAATGGGTACTGGTCTTAACTGAACAGTTTTGAAGTTATAAGGAGTAAGGGGGAAGGGAGGGGATTTGAAGGAGATGAAAGGTACTTTATTTTTGGGGGGGTTTAATATTATGACTCATTTTGAGCCTTTTTTTCCTTTTTTTCTTTCATGTGTTATTATAACTGGGGTGATTAAGGAACCATTCTTTTTTTTTTAAAAAAAAAAAGGGCTTTGTTCTTGTAGGATGGTGACTTTCTTAAATACATCAGTTACTCTGTAAACAGATATTGTTAGAAAGGAGTGGGGTCCTTTGTTTTCAGGTTTCTTTTTTTGTGTGTGTCCTCTTTTCTTCATATCACTGTTCTCTGTGCCTGAATCATCATCAAAGGCTTCAGGATTCTTGCTTTCTTTAATGCTGTTCTGTAACTTTGTTTTCCCTTTGTGACATGAGCTACTGGTTGTCAGTTAAAAAACCTCAACTCATGATCATTAAAAAATCATAATCAACTCACTGCTGTTCAGTAGGACGCACACAATGGACCTGGTGATCTGCAGCAGCCCAGCAGGTATTTGTGCCAGCTGAAACACTGTGGCCAGCCAGCCTGCCAGCACTTTCCTGGAATTCACCACAACAGGCTCAAAGAGAGCAGATCGTTAACTTGTTTTCTGGTGATGGCTTCTGCTGCAGCCATCAACAAGTAGTTCCTCCTCTGGTGTCATGCTGCTGGGTCCCTGGTACTGAACAGCTTTTTCTACTACATGAGAAAAACCAATCCATCTGTACCCAGCTTTTTGTATTAACAATATTTGTAGAATTTGATATCCTAAAGCAATGAGAACTTAGAACAGAATAGTTCAGTTGGAAGGGACCTATCATGATCATCTACTCCAACTGCCTGACTATTTCAGGGATGACCAAGAATTTAACCATGTTATTAAGGGCATTTTCCAAATGCCTCTTAAAAACTGAGGGCTTGGGGCATCTATCACCTCTCTAGGAAGCCTGGTCCAGTGTTTAACAGATATACCTCCGCTGGACCTTATTGAGCCTCAATATACCTCCGTCTGTTAAAGTAAGGCAGATAGATAGCATAATTTTTTTCCATAAATTGTGGTAAATTTGTTCTAACGCACACTACCTGGGTTTAAGGCTTAAATTACAATTCATTAGAAAGCCTGGTTCTGTTATATGTCATCAAAAAAAAAAAAAAAAAAGAAAAAAAATAGGTGTATATTAATGAAAGAACTAATCAGCAATAGTCATGTCTTGTCAGATACACAACAGTTATTTAATTAGTTCTTTCCTTTGACAAAACTAAACAAGCAGCTTTCCAGCAAGTAATCATTTGTCCATACAATAACTATTCCAGAGTGAGGTTTTGGAAAAAGTTTGGTAGAAGCATACTTAACATTAGTGAAAACTGCTTTCGAACAACCCAAGGTGACCTTGAACCCCATATGTAAAACAATAAATAAAGAACCCCTTCAATGTGCCTTAATTCTCACTTATCAAAGGGAGGTCTATCAGTAGCACAACAGGAGCAGACTTGGATTTGAAATTCCATAGAGTGGCCAAGAAGAGAAATGAACTGTTCCCTATGCGCACACACACTACTTGTAATATTCCTTAAGCTTCCATCTTTATCGCTGCTAAAAGGTAGACCATCAGTTGGATCCATAGTACTGCAGTCAAGTCTAAATCAACATCACTATCTAAGGAGAACCAAACAGGTTTACCTGTAAGTCTGAGCATAACTTTAATCTGTGGCCAACATAACTAAGAAAATACTTATTAGATAGAAGTTGCAAAATGCCACCTGGAAACTGTGTATGATAATGCCTCTAGTAATGGAGAGCTCCACGAAATCATTTGAAAGTCACTATCTATGTGAACTTTTACTATTTGTTCTCAAATTTTTCTTTAAAACATAACTTCTATATCTGGTAAGTTGAACATGGCTCCAATAGCTCTGCAGATGTGGTTACTTGGTAAATATTCACCAACTTGTTTTGACTACTTTTAATTTGCATGATATTCCATCTCTTTGAACAGTGTTATCAAACCAATTTACATTAGTAGTTAATTAATAAGTGTCTAGCACCCCCGTTCAATGTAACTTTTTTTTTTTAATAGAGTTCCATGAATAATTTTTTAATACATACCAAATACTTGCCTATGGGATCATCAATAATTAATACTCTGGTGAATCAGAATGCCTCTGAACAACATTCAAGCACATGAAAACATTCATAAGTATTCTCTTCAATTAAATGGCACTATTCAAAGCCCTGCAAACTTATTCTAGACTTGAAAGTCAAGTGCCAACCTTAAACCAGTATCAAGTTCACTTACAGAACTCAAGAATTTTGCTAATAATGCACAAGCTCATGCATCAGTAAGTATGTTGGTTTCATAGCAAAAGGAACTGTAGGAAAGTGAAAGAACAACTTGGTCTTGCATGCAGTCTAATCATTGACATACAAGACTTATTTCTGTTCAAGAATCTCATTATGAGTTTAAGCATGGGAAAAAGAGCAATTTTTGAGGAGAAAGCCTGAAGGTCGTGTTCATGATCCACGGGTCAGTGACATGGCATTATCCAAGAAGAACACCACAATGGCATATGTAAACAGGAACATATGCCACAGGCATTTTGTTCAGCTAAGGTCTTCCCAGTACAAAACTGGAGATCTATTAAAACATCATTTAATACTTGTGAATGCTAGTGGGGCAGAGACCGCAGAGTGATGAATGATCAGAAGCCTAAAAAGTATGAAGATGCATAAAGGTTTGCTGTTACGTAGCATTAGGAGAGACAATGGACTTCATGACATTCCAGTAAGAAGTAGCAGTTAGAAATAAAAGAACCAACCTCTTCCCCAGACAACTGCTTTTACTCATCATGAATAAGCTTAAAATTGTATCTTCCCCCCACTTCCCCCCCCTTTCAAGTTGTTTACATTTGGAAACTCTTCTGGTAAATATGAAAAAAGAAGTCTCACAAACTTAAAGAATATAAATCTATCTATAATCTTCCATAGTTACAATTCTACAGCCAGTCACAAGTGACACAGGCACAGTCAATGTTGCTTTGAATGGAGATGGATCAAGTCTCAAAAGGGTTAGAGCTTAATTATCTTTTTTTTTTAAATGAAATAGCTTATGAGACAAAGTAGTTTTGAAGAACAGAAATCAGACCTGCAAATTGCTTTTGTTCACTTCTCTAAGCAGCCAGCTTCCCTGCACAGAAAGCAATCAATATATTTTTCAAGGTAAGCTATAGGCAGCACATGGTAAAAATTGCAATCAAACGGTTTGGCAATTGTTTCTCACCAAACATAAGTCCAAACTATTAGTGATTTATATTGAAAACACAATTACAAAAAAAAAAAAAAAAAGGAATAAAATCAGTTTCTAAATATTCCTAATAGCTTTTAGAGCTGTATGAATCATTACAGAAAAAAGCACACTGAGAAGTACATCTCTTCTCCCCTTACCCCCTATCAGTCTTCTAGCCAAACAAATATTCAGAGACTCCCTTTGACTTGTTGTATTCTAGGTACAAAATTAAAACAACAAGCCACAGTGTTTTTAGCAAGATACCAAGTAGATATTCTGGCGTATCCATTAGCTCTCAAATTTGAGGCCTTTTGTTTATGTTTCTTCCCAGAGAAACTTGAAAAAGGAACGGAGAGACATCATCACTTGTGGTTTAAGTGACATTCTTAAACTGAAGTGCAAATTCAGCCTTTTCTTTCAAAGCCCTTTGGGGTTTACTGGAATAAGTAACCAAACAGGAGCAGTTTAACCAGTTTTGTAGAGCAGTCTCTTCTTACACAAGAGATATACTCTCCTCCTCAGTTTTTATGCAGACATCAATAAAATTTATAGAAACCCTTGTGCAGTTGTGTTCTTCATACTGTCCAGTTTGCTTTCACAATTTCTTCTCCTCTTTCCATTGAACCATAGCTATACATGCTGCAGCCTTCCAGAACAACACACTAACCCAAGAAAGGGAGAAATGCAGAAATCCTTACTTTGCACTGAGACCATAAGTCCCATTTTCATTTTTACTTAAGCATTCCATTGGCTCATTCTGGGCTTATACATCAGCCCAACTTTATTCAAAAGAGTTTAGGGGTAAAAACTAAAGAGCAACTATTCTACTTAAGCCCAATGGGTTCCCAGTGACATTTAAGAATTGGCCATTGAGAGTGAAAGTCAGATCAGCCTATTGAATTAAACACATTCTTTTCTGCTTTTAAGAGCCCTTGAAAATGTTACAGAATATTTCCCCTTAGGCACATCAATCTGTATTTCACATTAAAGGCTATTTTACTACTTCCTTACAACAGTTTGCTACCTATGCTATGAAATTTTGCTGTTTAATTAAAAAAAGATTAATCAATCCAATTACTGGATCACCTGAGTATTACTTAGATTTGTAATATATTCAGTTTTCTAACCATACAATGATTAGACACTCAAAAGGTGAAAGTTAACATTGTTCTATCTCCCACAATAATGCATTTAAGCAGCTTGTCTCAATGTACCCAAAGTTTAATAAAAGAAATCTTCTTTGCTGCAGTTTTGGTTGTTAGCCCTATATTATGCCCCTGTTAGCTAAAGCCAAATGGTAATTTAGCAACTATTTGCTCTCAATATGAGTAAGTCTTGGTATTACTTTAACATCGTCTGATGGCATTTGTTGCTACTTCTACCTCTACCTCATGCTGAACTTTCTGGCAGCACCTCTTTGTAAAAGCAATCCACTGGCTACCTCCTCCTCTCCCTTCAGAGGGCAGCACTTCATGGAAAAAGGAAGAGCCATTTTAAGGGAACAACCTGGTTTTGGAAAGAAACAGGAGAAAGAACTCATTGTTCTCCATCACTGTCGAGAGAAACAGATGCAACTACTCTCACCAAAACCTCTAAGCCCCAAAGCATATAACATCTTAGCTGGCCATTCAACATCGTAAAAGAAAAAAATCAAGAGACAGTGACATTGTTCTGACAACAGAGTCTGTACTTGGACTATTTTACCCATTATTTAAATAATAGGTACTTTATCTAGTCAGACCAAGGGCCCATCTGGTCTAAATATACTCCTCTTCACCCAAAACCAGTGTTGGGGAAGAGCAAGGGCAGTGTATTTCCCCAACATTCCAACCTTCCTACTACTTTCACCTCAGCAACTTACCAACTCAGATATTTTCATTCATTTAGCATCCCTTTGTGGATTTCATTTCCATTAACTGGTCCAGATTCTTTTCATGCCCTGAGTAAACTCTCAGCTTCTACTGCACCCTGCGAGAATGAGGTCCTGCAACAAGTCAAGTAAACAGAAATTAACATTAACAGTTTGCACCACAGAAATTAGTTTCAGGCATCCCTACCATCCATGTTAGAGCTGCAGCTTTTGTCATTGGCTTTCGCCTTCCTCAGAGACTCCAGAGATAAGCCGAAAGAGGTGGCATATCTGTGTGCTCCTATGAGTAAACCTGGCAAAAAATATACCAAGAATGCTCAAGACTTTTGCAGCACTTCAGTCCTGACAGTAGCATTAAAGCAAAGTTTTTCCAATTTGCAATCCGTGAATTGAAAGCCACAAAAAAACCAAATAATGTAGAAAAAGAAGATTTGGAGGAAGGGAGTACATACCCCTGCTACATGAATAATGCCGTGGGTGCTGGGCGTGACCATCATGCACAAAATACTGTTGGATTAGAAGATTCAGAACAAGTGAATTGTTTGGATGGTCATCTTACAGACAGATGAGACTAAGCCGATTTACTACAAGATGAAAGGCAAGTGTTGTGATTAGTATTTCTACAGGCATACACTCAAATATAAGGAGAGAAGTAGTATGCGACTACCTCCTCCTTACCTCCATGCCCATCACTTCATGTGGACTAAACAAGGTCTTGGCCTATAGTCCTTAAGCCAAGTACTTTTCCAGCTTCCCAGAAGTTCATGTCAAAGAGGGAAAACAAAGTTACAGAATAGCATTAAAGAAAGCAGGAATTCTGAAGCCTTTGATGATGGTTCAGGCACAGAGAACAGTGATATGAAGAAGAGAAGATTAGGAGAAAAAAAAAAAATAAATCAAAACTGAAAATAAAAGACCCCACTCCTTTGTAACAATATCTGTTTAAAGAGTAACTGATAAATTTAAGGAAGTCATTATCTTACAAGAAAAAAATCTGCTTTTTTTTTCCTTTTAAAATGATTCATTAATCTCCTCAGCTATAATAAAACATGAAAGAAAAGAAAAAAGCCAGAAATATGAGCAACACAGGAGTACACATCAGGCCCTGTTTTGAATTAACTTACATCTGCAAGAACTGCAAAGTGTTAACTGTTGGATAAAGCAACATCTTTGCAAAGACTAGTAGCTCACTGGAAGGGAACCAGTACAAGAAATCCAAGTTTTCATTACATACTTGTCATTTCCATATGTGTTTTCACATTTGAAATGACTCTCCACACCTAAGCCAACTCAACAAGCCCGTATCAAGATGAGTGGGATAGCAGTAGATGCCTCAGATGGATTTCTTAGAGTCATCTCAAGCCCTGCTATCACAGGTGACAATGCTGAGTTGGGGAAACTCACTTAATTTACTGCCAGACAATACAAGTGCCTGGTAACTGGTTTAGATGTTGAGAAAATTAAGGACAGACATTTAAACCAACACCAGGACCTATCCTTCCCCTTCCTTAAGCTCGATTTCTCCTGGTTTTCCCATGGGTTACACTTAGTTCAGTCAGACTCGTGAGGTTAAGGAGGCAACATGTGGCAAAGGAGGTTGGGAGTGGGATGGTGTCTTCTGCTGTGGTAGGTTTAATGGCTTTCCTGCTGCTCTGGTCCCCCATCAATGCAATCTGCCATCCCCTGCTCTGACATGGTCATCATCCCCTCAGGGGCATCTCTCTCCTGAGGTGCCAGCAGTTCCCTCAGGGGCATCCTTCCTCTGGTGTGGGTTGGGGTCCCCTCAGAGTTGCCCCCATCTGGGCTTCCCACTGTCACTTCAGCAGTGTCCTCCCTCTGGCCCACCGTCCCCTCATTCCCACTATTAAAACAGGGTGGGATGCTAAAAGGCTGATATTGCCCCACAAAAAGTAGGCTTCATCATTTCCATAATCTGGTTTAGCAAAGCACAGCAGCTCCTTCTTTCAAACAGGAGGCCTCCTCCAACCAGTTTGAGATAGTAATATGGTTTATTAAAAAAAGATCTCTTCCACCTCACTTGCAACATTCTCTTTGCTCTGTTCAAAGCGCCACTTGCCAGCTTCAGCCTCCGCAGTGCGTGAGCCCCTCCACATCCTCGATTCCTTTATGCTCCTCCCCACATGCATGTCTTGGACTGTTTTCTGAGCTCATTTCTCCAACCCAGGTCTTCATCAAGGTATGAAAACCTGTCCCATCAATTCTCATCTGAAGAAAGGAGACTACTTGCAGTGCTGTATTGCTTTTTGGGGCACTTCTCAAGTATGGCTTCCACCAGCCTCTTTTGGTGGTGTCTAGTTCTCATCATGTTCATTCCCGTCTTCCACATGGTGGGGTGGATCTGTCCAGAAAACAAGAAGGCAGCACCAGATGTGGGGCAGACCTGCACTGCTTACTGCATTTTCTGCTCAAGCTTTGCTTTCTAATATGCTTTGTTTGTTTTTTAATTCATCTCTTTACCTCATGGTATTTTTCTCTCATTAACTGAAATGGTCTTGGGTGTTTTATTCCCTTGCTGACAGGACTTGGCTCCCCAGCTTCTGTCTGTGTCAATTAACTTGGAGGGCTACCATGCACCTGGCTTATCATGGCAGAGAAACAGTTGTTTGTGTCCCTGGGAAGCTGTAGGTATTACTGCAGAGAGTTTCACTTGTTTTCATATACAGATTTTTGTTCAGAAACTCTTCCTTTCCCTCTCTTTTCCCATATGTGTTATTCCACATTCCCTCCAGCTCTATTTTAGTTAGTACCCATAAAGCGCCTGCCCTCTTATCACAAACAAGCTAAAAACTAGTGTATTGCCTTCTCAACAGAAAGTTATAGCACAGTGACTTTACAAGGCAACAATGACTAGAAAGACTCATTTATATTTCTTTACATTAAAATGTTGATGGAGAATGCCTACATGGATAGTTCTATGCTTCCGGAAAATTCAATTTGCAGGAGATCAAGAGCTGAGAATACAGGTCTCAGAAGTTATCCTGTTATTCTATCACCTCAGGCGATTCCTATCACAATATTTTCTTCTCATTTCTTCCTTCACACTAAGCTTTGTGGGAAGGGGCATGGTCCAGATACAAAAAAAACCCACGCCACTGATACTGAGTTCTGGCATCAGCTGAGGCCTTCAGGCACACATAGCAAGTAAACCAGGTTACTCACCAGGAAGAGCTCCTCTGCAGGAAAGCAAGCCAGGCAATACTACATACCCACGCACAAATAAACTAACACACCACTGATCTCAACTGCAAACATTTTCACAGAAGAAATGACACTGTTACGAAGTATGTTCATGCATTAAACAAATTTTACACCTGATTACCTGTGACTTATAAATCTATTTGACCTGGAATCTAATTCCAGTTTTCTTTCTTAGTTCCCCACTCTTTTTCAGATAAATGAGATTTAAGGTAAAACAACTCAGAGACTGTTCTGAGGTGGAGACTGGAACTATTCACACAGCTGGCGGATAAAGGAGCAAGGAAATGGGTTTCAGAACAGCTGCAGGACAACACATCTGAACAGATTCGTTGACACACATTTTCCTCCCACCCACCTCCATCCTTGATGAAGTTAATGGATCACAAAGCTCAGTCCAGCCCCTTAGAAGAAGAAATTACCATTAGGAAGATGCTCTTGGAGTTTTATATCAGAGAGATTCACCAACTAAATCAGGAAAGAAAAAAAACAAATTATTACAACCACCTATACTGGTCACTGCCTCTTTCCTTGCTTCCTGTGAAGGTCCCTGCAATGGTTTAGGCAGGCAAGAGTAGACAGTGATTGATAGCTAGATGGGAGAAAAAGGAGGCCGTCTTTTGAACAGAACACCCAACTTCATTTCTTCCCACAGAAGTGCTTGTTTGTACCTTGGCAAGTCAGCATATGCTTTCGTTCCCAGATTGAAGGACGGTGATTATATTGCATCACTAAACCACAAGAAGGCTGTAGAATTAAAAACTGTGAATTCTCCATATGTTAGTGGAAAACATTTAAAAATCTTATACAAGCTAACTTGAATCACATACATTGCCCTATCCTTCCAATAAGTCCTTTTTCCCTTCTATGAGCTGGAGGCAGCTGGTCAAAGCTGGCTGTGCTGAGCAGGTAGTGGCTTGCTTTTCCTTGGTGTGCTCACCTCCAGGCAATAACCAGGAGAAGCTGTCCAACTGGAAGACCTCCATCCTCAGGTAACTATAACAGGAGTTCAATTATACTTTATCAGTGCTGGTTTTAACACACAGATATCACACATGCTGCATTTCTTTATTACATTTATTAACTGGATTCTTAGGAAATTAGCTTGCATATTCCCAGTACAAGCCTATGCCAAAGACCAACCTCTTTCACCAAGATGTTTGCACTGTTATTTGTGGTTTATCCAGTTAGTCACCTGCCTTTCCCATTCTTCCCCTTCAAAAAATTCCCTGGATGTAGGACTACATTACATCCTATGAGACCACATCTTAACACAAACACAAATTCAGTCACATTGCTGAAAGACTGCTTAACCTGGCCACAAGATTATGCTTGGAACTGAGAAGAAACAAATGAACACAGGAACCACGCTCCATGCACTGCTCAGTACAAGACCTGCTTATTTAAAACGCAATGTTGTGCAGAGATCCCAGCTCTAGTTCCAGTTTGAGTCAGTCTTTAGACCATGATAAAACAGCCTTTGTCAGGTCCCTCAGCTGCCTTACATTCTCACAAGTGCATACCTAGCTTGCTCTCCACAAATGATCTCAGAAAGCCTTATGCTTCTCTGGCCCAGTTCAGATGCATACATCCTCAGCTCTCAGTTCTCCCCAGTTTCAATGAAGCAAGGTTTGAAAATAGTGCTAAGCACACAGAGTGTCACTCTCGATCTCCTGAGTGCTTGGCAAAAGCTGTAAAACTAGAGCAATGTTCCTCCCATGAGGAGGAACACTCAGTTCACTCTGAGCTTAGCAAATCCTCCCCTCCTCCAGATTCTCAACTCAAACCATTTCTTGACCTTTGTCATGATAGCAGGGGGAAAAAAAAAAAACAAAACAAAACCCAAGAAACCACCACTAACACACCAGCTCTTACCTTGAGTGAAGAGTGTTTCACCCAAAACGAGGTGGGAGTTGTGGGTGCTCTTTGTTTTGGGTGGCTGCAGGAAGTGCAGGTGTTTTTGAACTGTTTCTGTGTGCTTGTTTGGTAGTTTTGGGTTGTGTTTTTTTTAAGTTTGCTGTTGTCTCACAAAGAAGATCACATGGCAGAAATCTCCGTCATCTTGGCTGTGGCTCCCAGTAGCAATGGAGTCAGTTAGTCACACAGAGCTGAATACTTCAGATAGCTTTCCATGCATAATGCTGGGATTTACTCTTTAAAAGCATGCTTTTTATAGAAAGTATTAAGGGGTTTTTACCCAGGGCTTGTGACACACTGTTCTAGAGAGCACTGAAGTCCCAAGCCAGAGTTGCTTTCGGCAGCACCAATTAAGCTATGTCAGACGTGACTCCATGTTCCTTAGGCTACACAGGAGAAATACAAGAAATACAGGTATTTGTTGTTTCTGCAGGTGTTCTGAGAAGCACCATGGTGTATTCCCAGAAGATACATTTGGGGAAAAAAGGAAAACAAACAGAGGAGGGAAAGTAATTTCTACTTGATTTGAATGGGTTTGGATCCATCCCCACTACACCAGGGTTGCAGAGAGGAACCTGCAGAAAGAGTTAGACCCAAAATAATTCTGTCATACTGTATACAGTAACACCCTGAGACAGATCTCTGTAATGTGACAGTATCTTCACTCTTCTATTCCCAACATGTCTAGAATAATAATACTGAAAACTATTTTTGCTGCAAGAAAAATCTGCTAACAGCACAAAAGCCTCAGCTTTCTCAGCCTCCTTCTCTTGCATAGTCAAGAAATAATGACTCCAGACCTTTAACTTTATGAAACTGAACTTTATTCTAATGGTAGTCAATAGCTTTACTCGTGTGAGTAATTCTAGATACATGCTCAAGTGCTTATATGCTCAAGGCCTAAATTAAGATAAAGTACTTTGGCATGGAACATAAGGTCTCAGCTAAACTACAATAGAGCGTAACTAATTATTTGTTTTACATTTGCCACCAGAGAGAAAGGAGAGATGAAGCACATTGTTACTCTGATCTTAACTTCCTGTTCTTTATCCTTGAAAACCTAAGTCATGAACAGCAGCAGCCTGCATGGACTAAGTTACTCAAAGTCATGCAAGTCTATACACAGTTAGATATAAAGGGAAGTTAGAGGTGTGCTTCAAAATATACACACAGAGTGCCCCCACCATAAATCACCAGCCTGGTGTGCTATCATGCAGATGTACACGTGGTCAGAAAGGGGTTGGGGGCAAAAGAGAGGAAAAAAAAATGCAGAACAATGAGTTTTAAGTACCAACCAATTATAAAGATAATAAAAGATAATGAAACCACATTGTAAATGGTAGAGTGCCTGGAGGTTTTCTCCTATGAGAGTTGAATAATCAGTGGGTGTAATAATGGGTGCAAGTTTTTGCTATGCTTACTTTGTCTAACAAAACATTTCTTTCAAGGTATGCTATTAGAAGCCACTGATGTGGTGCGTGTGGCTAAGGAAATGCAGGATTGGGCCCTACCATGTATTGCACAGTATCAAATGCCACATTCGTAAGAATATCAGTCAGGGAAGATAAAGTTACACCCCTGTTTCACTTAGCTCTTTGTAAAACCTCAGTCTCTTCTCATGCTCCTTGGGCAGCTACATAAGGTGCTCAGTTGCTGCAAGTACCAGGAAGCCATTTACACCCCCTCCAGGCAGGATATTCCAGAAATGGGCCAGATTTTATCTAGCTCAGATTTGCTAAATAGAGCTGCACTCCAGAAGGACACTGCAGCTTCAGCTGACCAGAGGACAACTCCCCCTCTTTGAAACCTGCTTCTTCCTGTTCCATCACCCCAGCAACTCAGGAGACCAGGATGTGCATCACCCAGCTACACAACCACGCAAGCTGGGATGTGGAGGACATGGATCCAAAACCTGGCTCAGATTAGGGTGTATAGCCAGTCCCAAGAGCCTTATGACCCCAGTGCTCTCCCCTTTCTCCATTTCCAGATGCGGTAGTGTAAAAGAAGATACATTTTAACTAGACTAAGATGAAACACCAGTGATACCTCTTTCAGAAGACATGTTCCTACCACATCTAACTATGGCTCTGGGTCTAGCTATGATCAAACAACATCCCAGATGTCCAGAGCAAGGGCCAATGCTACTTCAGTATCTTGTTTTAGTGGCATGGTATAGCTATATGTACAACCATATTAATGACAAAGCATACATCACAGTCACCTGGATCAGACATTCTTCAGCTAGGTTTTTCACATTAGCATAAGAATTGGTGGATGTATGATCGGCCCATATTCACACCAGAATTCCCTTCTCCTACTGCTACTTTAATGTGATTCTTCACTCTTTCACTGACGCAGTCTATATTTCATTACATTTTCTAATTAAATAAGCTCTACACCTGCTTTTTCTCCCTAGTACTACCATAATCCAACTAAACCTTTACCCATACACAATAGAGGAAAAGATAATAGCAGGGATTCACTCTCCCTTGATCACCAGCAGAGGCTATTTAACACACATCTCTTTAGATGGGGCAGAGACATCAGGAATCACATGAGAACTGCCTCAGCAGCCAGGATCCAAAGCACTATGCTCCCTATCAAGTGAGATGTGAGTCATCACAGTCGAAAGAGCTAATCAGGTTAGCAGATTTTATGCTGAATACATTTGATACAATTTTTAAGTTTCTCCTCTAAAACTTCAGTTCCCTAGAGAATGATCATTTAAGTAGTTGAGAGATATGATTAAGAACATGGAATAGTTGACATATGATAAAAATCAAATAATATTCAAGGAAAAAAAAGGTACTTCTTAAAGCATACTCAAGGCTTCTCATATAATAATTTAGGATTCTGATTTTACTTTACTTATTTCAGTCTTCTTGTCTCCCCCTGCTCTCCAATAACTGAAAGCTACTAGGCATTAGAAAGTTAAATACAAAAACCTAATGACCAAACACAGGCACCTCAGTGGTTTATCAATTTGTCTTCCACATCATATATCAACACATTCAAAAATCCACACATCAGGCTGTCCGTTTTAAGTGCATTCTTACAAATATGATGATAAAAGTTTTATCTGTTGCAAGCTAATGTACCAAAACCTCATTAGAAAGACTTCCAGCTACTTTGCTTGACTTTAATCTACATAAATCAGGAACCTCAGCTCAAATTTTCTAATAAAATAACTGCTTTGTACAGTGTCCTTACCTTTATAAAGCTAAAGTAAAATGCAGACTCACTCAGACAATATTTACTTCAGCTTTTCTACTCAAAAGAAAACATTCTGTGCTCATCTGCCTTTATTTTAAGAGACTGACTTTTGTTAGGTGCTGCTGCACTTGACTGTCTCAGCTGGTTGAACTAGGACTTTCCATCACCTGCTGGGACTCTTCAGCTAGGAAGGACCCTTTACCAGGAAATCTCTCATGATTACTTTATAAATACTCCTCCTTCAGCAACACTGCAGCTAGAGGCATTTCTTTGTGCATTATAGTATGCAGCATTAGTTAAATGCAGTGCCTTTCAACAGATCTTTGATCTTGGCTCTGTTTTAGTTAAAGGAGCATCACTAATAACTATTACCTTTGCCAGATTTAGGAGTTATGCGATTGCTAGGATCCTGTTCTTCAGAGAGCTCAGTGGTAAAGCTGGGGGCTGTTGCTGTGCAGCCTCACCCAAACACATCAACTTAATGTACTTCCCAAAGGTTGGCTTCTGTATTTCTCCATGTCTTATTCAGCTCTCGTGTTTTCTTTTTTCCCTGTTAAAGTTTCATTTAATTTGTTTTCTATTGCTAATGACTGTTTAAAGACTTGGTTTCCAGGTATGTTTCTTACTGTTCCTGTGCTGACTTGCCATGATTATTTCTATGGGTTGCTGCCCGATTTGTGTAAAACTTACATTGTTATATTGCATGTTAATTAGGCTGAAGAAAGGTCAAGAAGTTTCTCTGGGCATGTTGAGGGATGTAGCCCTCTCTTTTAACAGCTCAGAGATAGGAACAGGTAGAGATAGAGGTGCTTGGTGAGAAAAACGGAGATAAGCCTGCTAAGAAGTCTTTGCTGCATTTTCTTGTCTCTTGATTCAAACAACATAGCAAAATTCTTCAGGATCTGTCATATAATCTTACTTTTATAATAAAGTAAGAACGAGACCATCTTCTATGCCTGTAGTGAATTGAATAGGGAATAATAAACCTAGCTCTTCAATACATTTCCTTGGGAATACTCTGTCAGAGTCTCTTCTGTGTTTCCAACATTACTATTTTTTGCAATGCATTGTTAAAGCTGCTGTTAAACAACTGGTGTGCTGGAGCAATAGTCTATGGTATGCTAGTGGTATCAACAGGGACAAAATTAACCCATGTGCCTGATTCGGGTTTTGTGCAGGAGAATGAGAAGAAGATGATATGTAAACGATGTGGGCCTTCCTAAGAGGCATGCCAGGATAACTAAATAGATAAATACAAGCAATTAAAATGCTTTAATGAAGGAAAAAATAAAATAAATCACGAAAAAAAACCTGCAGCAGATAGAAGTACTTGGATTTGTTGTCTTTTTTATTCCTCCTAAACTACTATTTAAATACATAAGGATCTATTATTTTCAATGTTCTGGTCTTGAATTCTGTGTCATTGTCTTAAAAATATCTAATGAAAAGATAATACTTAAGCTATAGGAATGAGTAAGCACACGCCTTCAAGGATAGGCTTTTCATTTTGTTAAAGTGCCTAAGTAAATCCAAAATCTGCTCTTTCACAGTCCCTCTTACAGATACCTAATGGTTTGGAGAAAGGAAGAGTAGTTTATGAATAATTTAATAGAGAATTGTCATTGTATTTATTATTCTTGGTTTTAAATATACAGTATAGTCTCCACCATTATTTTTGTACTTATGTACATTTTTATTTCTATTCATTTGAGTACTTAAGTCTCTTAAGTCTTTCTATACTATGCATTTTCCTCTGTTCTGATGGGCAAATTCAAGCCTTACACTAGCAGATAATGCTTTTCCTGAGTTATGGTGAGATCAAACTTCATTTTCATCAAGATGTAGAAAGAAAAGGGACAGTAGATTAAATACTGAATTATTAATGCAGTGATGTCCCAAATAATTACAATTCAGTAAAGAGGTAAACTTATGTCTTTTGAAAGGGTTTGTTTTTCTCAAACCATTTCTATCACCTCATGTAGGACAAAACCACAAAAGCAGTTTCCCAAGGATGTGGATTGTGTTCCTGAATCCTTAATCTACAGATATTTAATGCCTCTTAAACATAAACTTATTTGCCAGCGAGGAAAACAAAATATTCTGATCCTGCAAAAGTCTTAGCCTTTCTTTAGAAGAAAATTTAATTTATACAATCCACGATCTGTCAGATAGATCTCCCATCCCCTAGAAAATGGGTTTGGGATGTCTCGGGTGTTTAAACATGCTTCTAATTTCAGTAGGTTTTGACTGTGTGCTAGAGGATTCAAAAGGTTTCATTTTTCTCAGATCTCATTTAAGTAGGTAGAAGGAAAACAAACAAACAAACATACCGTCGAAATGTTAGAATTTCTACAGGGTGAAAGAATGCAGCAGGAACTCCTTCTCTACTATACATCAGAGAAACTGTATCTGGGATTTTCCAGCCACAGGGAATTCTTCAATTTGTACTGCATCAGAATCTGAGAATCCAACCCCAGGAACTCCACATGAAACCAAGATTTATTTATTCTGTTGTTTGTAGAACTCCTGGGTAAAAGCCTGTCCTCCCAACCTAAAACCTCAGGGACAGGTAGCCACAGACCTAGTTGGAAGCAGAAAGGAAGTGTCATTTCAGCAACTGCTGTGCGCGAGCTGGAGATGAGGACTTGGGCTGGGAGGTATTCTGGATAGGGGGTTTCTTGTTTGAGTGCAAAATCCATTCAAAAATATTTCTCAAAAGTGAACATAAACTCTGAAAACTCCTCCCATACTTTCACTCTGCCCCAGTTTCAGGTATCTATCTTTAAGGAAAAGCAGACACTTTATCAAGCTGAAATTTCATTAAGCAGAAATATAGCATGTTTGGAAGTGCTCTCTTGCCTATTTCATCAGCTGAGAACTGCTGATGTACCAGAACCCTTAAGAACTTGCTGAGTTAACAGCAGATACTTTGTAAATCATGTATTTCCCTATTTTCCTCTTGAATCGAAGTAACATAGATATATATATAATTGTTGCTATACTTTTTTCATCTACTCTTTTAAATCTATTAAATTCCTGTATTTCACAAGGAATTTGCTGCCCTCTAGTGAATAGTTGTATGAAGCATGACACAGGAAACAACTGTTTCATTCTTCAAAAACTTTGTTAAGGCACATATAGGTATTTGGATATTTATTTCTTAAGCTTTCAACCTTTATAGTGCAACTCATGAAAATGTGTGTCCTGTATTTCAATAATACTGGCTAAAGAGGATACAGTTATTGTGAAAAGCCTGAAGCTCTGAACACATTATTTAGTATCTTCTCTTTATAGAAAGCAATGAAATGGGTGTAAGGTTATTCTTTGCAATGTTTCATGTAACAGTGCTCTGATTATACAGGGGTTTATGCAGTACTGGATGGCAAATTATAGTCTTTTGAACTCATGCTGCATAGTTTTGTCACACTGAAGAGCATGAGTGAATGCTCTCACCGCTGGACTTTGCTTTTCATGAATTGGGAAGCAAAATCATGAAACTAAAAGCTTTTTAGCAATGAATTAAGTACATAATATACTTACTGACTGAAGGAGCCAGGAAACCTCCTGCTGACATCTCAGAAAGCACAAACTAGAAACCTACAGTAACTTTCTGGTTGTCAAGGCAGAAAGAGACTTGCTTTCCTCACTCTTTTTATGAGTGTCACTAATCTGTCTTGAAATATAATAGGGCCAATTGCTTACAATATTGAATTGTAAAGTGTTGTTTGGCAAAAAAATACCTTCTAGTAAAAGTCTCTGTCAAAGCAAGAATATATCCTGGCATGGTAAAGAGACAAGCAATTAGCAAGGCCTGCATTTAACAGATGGGTTCAATATTTACATAGCTGCTGCTGGAAAGCACAGAGATATTATTGAGACTGCAGCATGCGTGAGCTTACCAAAGAAGAGTAGTGGTTAAAGAACTGTCTTTTTATTTGCTACATCAGCTACTGAAATCCAGGAAGAGCTTCCTTAAATATCAACCCATAGCTGTTCATATCATAAACCAAAGGGTTTGCTACTGTTTCACAATTAACACACTGAAAACTTTGATCTTGGTGGGATTGTGACTTTGATTTGGTATTGCATCATTGGCTAAGGGGACATGTAGAGGTCCAGCAGCAGGTTCTGCACTCACATGAAGATCCTGAAGTTTCTGTCTAGCACAAATCAGTTCTTGAGCAGAATCTGAGGAGGTTTGTATGACAAAAGTTGACACTAGTTTCAATGACTAGGTGAGAAAATATGTTTCAGGAGATTACACTATGCTCATTTTTGTGATTCCCTTCAAACAGGATTTTAGTGATGATAGTAATTGCCAGTTTGATAGCAAGAACATGGGATTAGGAATTCAGTCTTTAAGCGCTTGTGTGCAGCTTACCTTCTTAGAGATAGGGTTCTAATACAAAGATTATTATCTTTGTATTATTTACATGGAAATCCATGTAAATATTATTGTTGTTTTCAGCATTCAATAGCCCCTTCTCACATACCTTCTACAATGGTTTATCAGACTCTAGTTAAGTGGAAAATAGGTAGCAGCCAAGTTTGTGCTGTTGCTACCAACAAGGTCATATATTCTGCTTCCTCCTTAAGGGAGAAACACAGAATCATCTAGAGAGCAATTTCTGTAAATGTGAAAACCACTGCTTTCTAGCTTGCTGTTCAATTTACTCACTGGACAGTATGTATAATCCTTAAATAACCTTTGGATTCTATAATTTATGAAATCAACATGGCTGATCTGTAACTAAATAGAAACACTCCTGTCTGGGCAGATCAAACTTACTTTTTTAATTGCTCAGAAGGAATTAGTTTGATCTCTTTTTAAAAAGAAATCTTGTCACCTACTTAATTGCTTTTTTCACTAAAGTCTTTAAGTAGGTGTCACTGAAATCTTTCCCACACACAAGCCTGTAATTCTGCAGAGAAAAAGACTAGAAATGACTGGGGTTTAGCATATTACAAATTGATTTCAAAACACAAGAGGAAAACCAAAGTATAGAAAAATGAGAAATCTAAAACCAGTTTTAAACCAAATGTTCTGTCTGCTTATTAAGGCCACATTTTCTTGCAGTAAGAAGAAACTCTAAAAACTGTGGTTTGTCTGATGTTGAGTTCATGTGCCTGAGTCTGGCACCAGCCTGTGCTGCTTAAAGCAATAATCCAGAGGATTTCCACAGAATGCACTACACAAAACACCTCTGGGCACAGCTCCTTCAGCTCTCCATCCATCTGCAGTCCCACGAACGGACCTTCTGTAGGTGTCTGGATGAGACTGTGCTGGACACCAAAGGCTCTTGTCTTAGCTGCAGAAAATAATTCCTCCAGTCTATGATCACCACTTCTTACAAACAGGCCCGTATGTGGGTGCACTGGCCCTGTGCTGGTCTGGATGGTGCAATATATGATACAGTTACTGGAAGGTCATGGTCAGGTATCTTACCAGAGACTGCTTTGTTATTACTGTATATTAAACCCTTATATTTCCCTTTTACTGGATCTCATGAATCCTCAGATGAGGCAGGCATTTTAACTTAGAAAACAATAGGAGAATGTGTACATATATATACGAGCACTGTGCATATATCTAAATTAATACAGGAAAATAGTGCACAATACAGAGAAAATTTTGGACAGCTTATGTGTTGGCCCAGTGTTCCTGTATAGTTCTAGATAAAATTTCGCATCAGTGACTGGGCCAAATCTGAGGCAATTAACCCAAGGACTGGATTGCATAGAAGTGCAAAGACTTCAGGCAACCCAGAAAGGCAGCCATAAGGAACTCCTCTACATCCTTGGCCACAGAGACATGTTCATGTACTAAAATGCTGACTTCTAAGGAAGTTGCAACGTCTAATGTTTGTCTGTTTAGCCAGTCTCTGGTTTTGCTTAGAATGGCTTTTCATGTTTTAGACAAGCTAGTCAGAGAGGAAAGACAAAAAATGTGTCCTAGAAAATATATTCTTATTACTGTTACTGGAAGAGTATAGTAATAGTAAGAAGAATTAAAAAGAATAAGTGGACCATGGTTTTACATACCTACAACAATAATGTGTTTACATAAACCATTTCCTGCTGGTTCATTTACAGAAGCAAGTGGGGTGTTAAAACCTGACTGGACTTGTCCCATCGCATTGCTGCAGCTACTTCAGAAGACTCCCAGCACCTTTTGCATTTCTAATGAGTTACTGTCTGCCTGATTGCTTAAGGTTCTTATAGTCTCCATCAATAAATTAATTGAGCTGAGTCAGTTTGGCCTCTGAAGCCCTTCTTGAAATTTTATTAAGGATAAATACTCAGTAAATTGTAAGTATAGTGCAAGAAACCAGAAAATGCACTGGCTAAACTCTGGAGATGAGCTTAAGCTAGGAATACAGGTAGAAATAAACATCCATATCCTTGTCATCCATGGTAACAAGTGTAAGGGGATGTGATGTGGGAATTGTCGCTATGCAATATACTTACAGCATCTGCTGTTATTTTTACATGGTTACAAGAGCTGGTTACTGTACTGAAAGCTTTGGATACAATTTCATAGATGTTCCTTACCTCCCACTATTTGAATCTTAATATATTATGTATAGGCAAATTGTTTTTTAAAAATTGCTTAATAATTCCATTTGTTTTGCCTTAATGGTAGAACATAAAGTCTTAAGGAGAAGGCTGCAGTAGATGTGGTATCTCTTGACTGCAGTGAACTTCAGACGGAGGATTGCATGACATTTTTTGAAACAAGCAAACTTTTGCCCTGATAAAACTTCCATGGGTGGATATGAAACTTGTCAGTGAAAATATTCAGGTAGCTCTCAGCAGTTTAGTGTCAAAATGCAAGATGTACATCCTGTCTCCTGTTCTGTTCAATAAGTCTGTGTAACGCAGACAGCACACACAAAATCTGCAATTCTTCTTCAGAAGGTTGGAGAATGGGGTCAGAATTCAGTGTGATTTCAGCAAAGCTGATGGATGTAGGTGGCCAACACTGGCTGGAGAAGAATTATGTGGGATGATGGTGCAACACAGGGCAAATCTGAGTTAACAATGTCCTGCTGTATCAACATGGTGTATAAACAATCCAGCTTGGAATATAGGGAGTATTCTTCTCTGTTCCATGCTGTAATACTCCTTTGGGGTTTATGTGCTGAATGTGGCCTATTTGAAAACAGTCTTGGTAAAAACAGTAAGAATTCACTCAGAAGCCTGAAAACAGACTTAGAAAGACTGGAAGAGCTGAGGTTAGATAGCCTGAAGGAAAGACTAAGACACACACAAGAGTCAAATACAGGAAAGCCTATTGAAGAAAACAAAGGGAATAACTTGTTCTCCATGTCTGTGGCTGACAGGACACGTAACGGAGAAAACAAAACTCCAAAAAAAACCCACAAGAACCTAGGAGTGATCTGTATTATTTAAGGTGAGTTTATGCAAAACTGAAGTCATCCTATAACCTCAAATTCTCTTCCTCAATAAATGAGTATCATCCAGAAGTTGCTTCCAAGTGCAGTGTGTTTCACTTTTAGTAACAGGGATTGCAATACCACTCATCAGAGTGCTGACTCCTGTCTAGCCTGCTCTGCAAAGCCCCTCTTTAAATGCAGCAGTGAATTACAGTCTGTGCAGAACTGGACTGTATTACTTCAACTCTAATTCCTCTTTTGCCCAGGGCTCATCTTGTCTGATCACTTTTTCCTCCTCTTTTATCTCTTGTCTAAAAATAATACCATTTACTACCCATACACTTGTCAAGAAATTAAAAAATATTGTCCTTACAGTTTGATAAGGGAACTGGTGAAGCTGCTGCCAATAAATGCATTTTGAAGAGCTGGAGAAATACAAGGGTATAAATCTAACTAAGAGACAGTCTTGCAGAAGGCCTGGAGCACAACTTGCTCATAGCCAGAGAATCCCAGAGACCCCCAGAGACAGCTTTACTGCTTCATATTTAACTGCTGTAGAGAGATGCTGATGCTGGTTGTTTGGAAGCACCAGTGTTTTCAAGTCTGAAATTCCCTCTTTACTCCTTATCTAGGGTCACATAACAAGAGGAATTTGCTCTGAGCATTTAAATCATGCTGGGAAGGCTCAGAGCAATTCCATTTCAGCAGTTTACAAGTTGTTGTACATAAGCTAATAATGATGGATGAGTTTAATGCTCCACTGTTTTACTTTACAGCAATTTACTGGGGGTTGTACATGAACAAGCAAAGCCTGAGAATTGTTGTTCTCTTTCCATCATCTGTTTGATTAGTGGTCATTGCTGGACTAGGCACATAAAATGATCAATTAAGTCTTTCAGGGTTCAAAATCAAACATCAGTTTTTTAACCTCTTCAAGGAGCTCTATCAGATCTATGTATTAGGATAATGCTTCCTTTTTCTTTCCAAAGTAGATGTTACATTCACTGTTATTTTCATCAGAGTCCAGCTAAACCTGAGGTTTTCTGCTTCTTTGAGAAATATGATATTTTGACATGCTTCTTTCATCTCAATTGAAAATTTAAACTCAACATTATCTATGAATTTGTAATGTAAAAAAATAGGAATGTCATCATCACAGTTTCCCTTTTAGTGCTGCAACATTCAGAAGCTGTACGAGATACAGTTTTTTAATTATATTGGGGTCAACCTTGGAGGAAAATTATTCACTCTCAGTCACTAATTTTAGTCAAAGCAATATTTCCCAAGAGAACTTAATCTATCAAAAAGCTTTGAGCCAGTATAAGCGGTACTTTGAAGGAATTGCCCCACTACTTCTTCTTCCTCCCTCTCGTCTATGAATCTAGTTTTACGTGCTGTGACTGCAGCAAGGATAGGGCAAGAGAGATCCACCCTTGAGGTGGATGCTGAATAAAAGGGCATTATGTTCAAGCTCAGTACCAGTGATGGATCTTGGATGGCAGCAGGTGCAGTGCAATAAGTAAGAGAAGCCCTTGGGAAGTTGGGCTCCAGAGACCAGCCTCTTACTTGGACTCTATGGTGTTGGTCAGCCTTCCATGGCTGGCAGGTTACCTCTCATGTCTTAGTCTGTGGCTGGGCCTCCCAGGCACTGCTTCTGTTTCAATAGCAAGAAAGTCCTTGAGGAGGGATAAGGAAATTATTTCCACAGGGTAGCTCAGAATGGAATTAACAAGATATTCAGATGGAATAGCAAAGATAAATTACATGGGCTCTGCTTCTAACTTTTATTCACAGAAAAAGAGAAAAGAAAGGCTTTAGTGCAAGCCACTGGACCTGATATGGGCCCTCTATCTCTGCTTATCACAGCATCGCACTTGAGTCACTGCCCAGGACTGTCAGAGGCAGAAGAGGTACTTGACAATATCAGCAGTGTAATTCTAAGCGAAGCAGACATCTCTCCTATGATTAGATGGTCTGTCCCTCCTCCCCTTTCTCTTTTCCCTGCCTCCCTCCCCTTGGAGCTCCTATAGCTTTTGTAGGAGATTTTGAAGCTTTCGCATTTGGATTTAGCAGGGAGCTTACAGCCCTCAATCCATTCTTCTCTTGTTTTTGTAGGGATAGAGTTATTCTTCAGTAAGACAGAATTTGATCATCAGGGGATTGAACCAGTTGATAGTGAATGAGGGAAGTGCACTGTCTTCAATTCTCTGTGTATTGTTTCATCTTCACAGTTTATGGGTTTCTTTAATATTATTGGCCTAAAAATACAACACATGGTGTGAAATTTGGCATGGTAGCTACAGTTTTGGGCCAGGTTGGGGTTAGAAAGTGCTGTGAAAGCTTTTCGTAGCTTGAGAAAGAGGGCCTAGAAATATTACAAATATTTGGTGGAAACAGCTGATTTTTTTTTTCCTTTTTCTTTTTTCCTTTTTTTCCTTTACTTGTTTTGTTGTTTCCCTCCCTCTCCACTCCCCGGCTCCCCATTTTACAACTTTGTGCAGGATCAGAGCTGGCCGCTAGATGTCAGTGGTGCTACAGCGAAGGGGGACGGGTCTCTGCGGCGGCTTACCTGTATTCTATAAACCTCCGGGACTACCGGAGACCGTGTGAAATCTGGGAATACAAGGATTGCTGATACTTCTAGTTAACAAGACTTGCATCTGATGGATTAGATGGAAACCGCCATGAAATCCTGAAACATGTGAAAGTCTAATGACAAGTATTTTTCATGTTATTTTCATAATTAAATGGCAATTTTTCACTAAGAGAAATGCAAAATACAGAAGTGAAAGTAAAGAGAAAAACTTTTTTTAATGGATTTATTATTTCTTCATCTATTAGCTAGTGGTAAGCACATTGAACGTTTTTTGATTGATTCCACTGAGGTTTTCATTTATCTGATAACCACTAACTGATACACGCAAGTAAGTAAATAAATAAGTAGCCCATTATCTGTTGATTCCCAAATCCTTTGAAGTGAGGCCATTCATCTTCCATTGATGAAAGGGAGCTTAGATTCCTCTTTTTAGGGTAGTAGCAGTTATTTGGAGTTGTACTGGCAACACTTGCTTATAGCGGGAAAATATACATGCTCATCCCTGAAAGGACTAGATAACCAAGAGCATTGCAGTTTTAGTAAATGTGAAACTCTTTCCAATTTCACCTGTATTAAGGCACAGAGTACAATGTGTTTCAGTGCCATTCCACAAGACATACTGAGCCTGATCCCAGGGCTGCCTTTTTCCCATGCTTCACTGGAGCTAAGGCTGGTCAACAGCACAATGCTAAGGTTTGGGAATGCCTGATTCTTAAGGGAAAATTGAATCTTCTGAATGGTCTTAAATGTTTGTAAGTGAAAATCAAGGACATTCAAGGGTCTTTATTTCCTCTGACTGCCCAGGAATCAGTTTTATTCCCTGGGAAATAATGCATTAGAGCACGGACATAAGAAGACCCCACTGGTTTTGTCCAATGCTCACGAAGTACATGGATAGGTGTTGCAGTTGTGTGCACTCACTTATAGAGAAGAACATCTTGGGACATTATCCAAGCATAGGATTTCTCTCTTCAAACATAAAAATTCGGAAACTTTTTAAGAAAATGGAAGGGTGTTCAAAAAAACCAGATCCACCTTCTTGAAGTATAAGTCAGAAACAGACCTAGTGAAGCAATAAGCATCATAGAGTACACACAAGTTACAGAGAGACATTTGTACTGGCAAGCATCAATTCACACTAGGCAGGAGACTGCAGGCAACTCAGAATTTCAGCTATAATGGATTGGTCATGGCTAAATATGCCCTTAATCCATTGCTAAGAGTTCCTGGAATACAGCAAGGTCAAGATTAAAAAACAAAATAAAATAAAATAAAGGAGACATACCCAAAGTTAAGAGTTTTAGGCAAGATTTTTAGAGGAACAGACAGAGAGGTTGTGTCCTTAGGACCTTGTACCTTTAATATTCTTTAGGCTAATTTTTTTTAACTTGCTTCCCCATTACCTGTGGATCTGAGTGTGGAGCTGGCTCTACCTTTCTAGAATCACCCAGAAAAAATATCTTCCACCTTCACCCACAGCACACAAACTGACTGGTACTAGCACCAATTCATAAACCTTTGCTTCAGAGATTTGCACCCAGTTAAAAATCCACTGACTACTGTAAGATTTGAGATGGCTTTTCCACAGTGTATAAGTATCCTATCATGATTTTCATATCACAGTGTGACAAATTAAAATTAAGCCAAATATGCAAAGCAGAGTTGTCTTTTATGAGTATTATCTGAGAACTTTTGATCCCCAGAATCCCTACTATTCATGACAAAATGTTAGACAAATCCTGCCTATAGGACAGGAGGTGGACAAATATCTCTTTACACCCAGTGTTCTATGATTGTGTGTTGCACGGAATGAAAGCTCTACTGGTCTAGGGTGAGCCATCAATACATCATTTTCCCAAATATCTACAGGGGTGTTTGCACAGCTATCTGTCTGCACCCATTTTACAACACAGTGGGGAATGCAGCACCAGTTCAGGGAGTTCTGCAGCCACAAGATTATTTTCCTTCCTCTCTCCACAGCACAGTGACTCCACATTGTACTTTATTAGGCAGGAATCTTAGTCTGAGACTAATCTTTTCAAGCACAATGGTATGTATTGCTGCTTTCCTTGGTAAAAACATCATGTTGTCTCTTCCATTCTCCTTAGTTCTTCAGTCCTTCACTCGCTTTCTTGCTTTGGATCTATCCTATTTCTGTACAGAATTGATCAATTAAGTGTAAGGTAATTCCACCCAGCATGTGATTCATTCTCATCTGAAAGGAAGCTGTGAAGTGTTGAGACTTTGAGACTCTCCATGTTTTTTAGCAACCATTGAGTTAAGACTTCACCACATGTGTAAAGTACCAGCTAGGTTCTCTCCCTTTAGGTTTGGGGATATGTAGGACAAAAACATGGACATCTGCAGTTATAGGGTTGTATTTCCTCTCAGGAAGACTCATTGTGGTGGCAGTAGAAGTCTGCTACTAGGCTTAGAACTTCTCTTCCTTCTGTCACCATCCCCACCTCATCCCTGGGTGTTAGCTTTCTCTGTGTTAAATTATAATGCTCTGAAACACTGTGCCCACATGGGCCTATTGTGGACCTCACAGGTTGGATGAAAAGTCTTTTTCTCTGCTTCATTGCTTCATGAGAAGATGTCAGTTGTTCAGGCCTGACATCTGGAGGGCAGAAGCAAAATCTGCAAAGAGAGAAATGATAGCTTAATTCCAAGGAAAACTAGGAAGAATTCAGGTGATGGTAAATGATGTTGGTTTCTTTTGGAAACTTCAGTCATAATCTTTTTATATGAATATCCATTACTGCAAATATGTCCTGTTTCTGTATTACAATAATAAGATAATACTGTCTTATTAGATCATTATGCAGATCATGGTTAGTAAAACTACGAAAGAGTATTAGCAAGAGACCATGAAAGCTGTTGTTATGAGCTGCCTCTTAGATTAAGCTCTTTAAAGCACACATGTAAAGAGACACTCTTACATGTACATTAAGATCAAGAGTGAAATAATACATTTGACAATGTCACCTTCAGTGGTCTGCAACCATTTGCACACATGTAAAATGTAGAAGTTGTCTATCTGCGTTGGGCTGACAAAAGTAGAATCAAATGGGAATTGTGCAGCAGGCAGGAGTGTCTCTCCATGGCAATCCCAGCGGGACCCACTATCTGGCCAGTATGTGCACTCTGGGCTGCAGTGCCCCTTACAAATAAAAGTGCAGATGATCCTGTGACTTCTATTTGCTTAAACAACTTGTACTCTGAGTGGGCATTTGCTGGATATAAACTTGAATATCATTTCTTAAGAAGTCAAATAAAACATTTAGCAAAGAAATGAAATTAAATTAAATGCAATAAAATGAAATTAAATAAAATAAAACAAAACAAAATAAAATCAAATGGCTTTACCTGCAATACCTGGTTACACATAGATAGGAATTATTGCTAAAGTCTGTTTAACAACAGATGCATGGGATTAGATTCTGGTATGTATAACACAGTAGGACAGACAGTGATACTGCTGTGCAACTCTGGTACTGTGGATGAAAGAAAAAACAGAAAGAGATACGTGTTATGTTTCTTCACCTTTCATTGGGTTACTGAAAGCATCTTGGAAGTTGTTGTTTGCCCAACCTGCCCATGACAACATGTTTCCCCTGCATAATCCACAACATCTAGATGATTCTTCATCACTCAAAGCATTTGAAAGCTAGGGCAGTACACTGCTTTTATTTATGGTAGTAAAGAACTGCAAGCCCAGCACCAGATTTCAACAGGAGTCTGGCATGAACACTTGTAGAAATGAGTGACAAATATGTTTCTTTGTAACAGAAAAGATCCAGATATGAGATGAGTTTGAGTAGTATATTAATGATGAAATGATTTGGTAAAGCTCCACTTCTGTGAGCTTTACAAAAACACATCCTCACAATAATGATTTCTCTACTAAACCAATTGTCTTTACATTTAATAAGTCCACACCTCTTTGCTGACTGTATGTGTAGAAATAAAGTGGCAGCTATGTGGATAAGACACGTAGAACTCAAGTGCACAGCTCCTATACAGACACCTCATTTTTAACATCCAAGTCCCTGAACAGCTGAGCTTCTCTACCTGTGCTAGGCCAGACTCACCTCAGCCCTCACAGGACTGGCCTTTTTAGCTTGCGCCTAAACTCAGTCAAAACTGTAAAATAGCTGTTCCTCATCCTATCCACCTCAAAAAGAGTTTGAGCTAGTAAGATGCAGCAGAACACAAGTTATAGTGTACGTACATCGGTAGTTAATAGGGAGTAAGGTTCCCGTGCTAGAATAAGGAGACCCACATCCCATTCCTTCGACTGCTTGAGGAAATTCAAACCACGTTTCTTCCCTTGCATATGGATTCCGATCCATAGTCTGTAGGTTAGGACTATGATGGAAATTAGAGAACAGGTCAAAACAATAAATGGTGACATATCTTTAGGACAGACAGTGTACCCCAAAGAGTCCCATAGAGATGTAGATTTGAAAATCTTAAATCAGTTATTAAAATCAACCTCATTACCAGAGGAAGGGAGAGAGCTTCATGTGATACCCAGTTTTTAAAGGATCTGTTGCATGCCTGGAGAACCAGAGATCAGTGTGTCTGACTTCTGACTCAAGCATTGATAGAAACAGAGTTGAAATGGCATTCATAGAGAGAAGTTATGTCTCCTAAATCTAGTAAAGTTCTTCAAAGCAGAAAATATGCCTGTGGATAAAGGTCACATACGTGATGTAATGTTCTTAGATTTCTAAAAAGCTTTTGATGAGGTCAGTTATTCAGAACCATTTAAAGCAGATAGGATTTAATGGGATAAGAGGGAAGATCCTCCTGTGGATTAATAACTGTTCAAAAGATTTTTAACAAAATGTAGTGATAAATGGTAGAAAGTAATTGCTAATGAAGTCCCACAGGCATCCAGATGTTCAACATATTTGTGAATGTTCTGGAAAGAGGGTGAGTAGTGTGGTAGAAGGGTTTTTTAATGATACAAAATGTCTGGAGTATATTATGAATATTTCACAAGTATCTTTTGATACAGAATGGACAAAAAAATGGCAAATTCAACACTGAAAGAGTAAAAAGCCATGCACATAGCTAATAATGGAACACATACATAAATAAAGCTGTATCTACATGTATGTGTACACAATGCTGGACTCTCAGCCAGCTGTCACCATCTGCAGAAGAATAATAAATCACTTTGCATAAATCTATCAAAGAAACATTTCAGTGTTCAGCTGTCAGCGAAAAAGAAAAATAGGGTGTTAGGAAACATTAAGGAAAGAAGAGGCACCAGTATACTGAATGACGCCACTTTGATAAACCCATTGTGCATACACACTCCTTGAACACTGTATGCAACCACCTCACCTTGAAAAGATTATTTAATAAGATACGTGAAAGTTCAAGACAGACCATTGCACATCCTGAATGGCTCTCTTCTAAGGACAGATTACAGAACAAACCCTTTGCATCTGAAAAAGAACTAACCTCCCAGTCCCTGTGTTTCACATACTCAAGCGTACTTGATGAGCTTAATACAAGTATATCTCAAAAAGAAGTACTGTGGAAGTAATGGAAGTAGTTTACAAGCAGGAGATTACAGTCTCGACTCAGAAACACCATAGGACTGGATGAGATGACATAGCTGGGGAGCTTGTAAAAACAAACAAACAAAAAAGAAAGTAAAATCATTATACAGTAAAAATTAAGCATGTGTTCAGTAAGGAAGCAAAAGTACCTCTGGAAGCAGTGCAGAGCCGAGGTTTACATATATATTATTTATTTTAAAACAAATAGAGTTTCATCTTATTATGAGGTAGACCATATAGAGCATCCTAGTTTGTTTCTAGTACCTAATAATCATCTCACACCAACCTGCTACAAAGAAATATGTCAATAACTTCATGTAAAAGGGAAGTCATAGATTGCTGTAGAGACCCAAGCAGCCTAATATAGGCACCTTGCAGGTACAGCTGTATCACTGCAGATGATCAGGCTCAGACTGAAGGGCAGCACTATGTGTGCATCTAATCCAGATCAGGAGACAAGGTAGGGGGTATGACATGTTCTGACTCATCATTAGATGCTTCTGGTTGTGAAAGGATTATACCAGTAGTACCAAAAGTCCTAAAAATCTCTCAGTGCTATCGAAATCCCTTCTGTCAGCTGGATCCAGTTGCTGTGACTGCAGGGCAAACTGGTAGAGCAAAAAATGAACCTTAACAAATCTGGTGAAAAGAAAACCTACTAGCCTTCTGAAAGGATATGGGGGAAGGGGTATGTTAGAAAAAGGGCAAAGCAAGTGGGTTTATCATTTATGCCAGTGAGTGTGTATATCAGTGAGTGCAAATTACAGCTCCAGATTTAAACAACTCTGCATAAATAAAATCCTGTTGAGCAAATGATCTGCAGAGTATAGCTGGTTTCTTCCTGCTCACACACACATGCATATATTCCATGTATTTTTCCCTCCATTTATAAAACTTAGTGAGAGGTAATGAAATTTTACTTTAAAAGAAGGTTTAAATTCACCTAGACTTTTCCTAAAATTGTATTTGATTGTATTTTCCAAGAAATAGAAGAATTTAAAAGCGCATAACACTTGCTATCAGTGCATTAAATGTATCGCACACTCAGTAACCTGTCTGAAACTGAAAACAGAGGCAGGCTGGGAAGAATTAAATCCTGGTTTCATAAATCAGTAGCAACTTGATATAAAACTGGAAACCTTTCCTCAAATTAGAGCCCGTTGCTGATTGATGCATTTGTCTGATCGAGGTATTGCTGTAAGGTTTATAGCACAACTTTCAAAGCCAGCTAAAGGAGTTAAGATAGACATTGAATATAAATGGGATCTAAATCCCTTAACTTCCTTTGCCTCCTTACAAGGCTTTCACCTACATTTACACCGTGGTGCAGAAGGAATTATTTTATTCTTCAAAAGACTTTTCAGGATACTTTTCTCTTTTGTCCATGTTTGTTTTTCTTACCTGTGGAAGGTTCTTCAGTGTGCGATAGCTGCCTGGCTGCTGCCAGCTAACTGCAAACACAGGATTCCTAATAGTGATGGTAGTGGCAGGTTTGTCACTGTAAATTATTCTTAGTTACAATTATTGTTGTTGTTATTTCTGAAATCTTTCTGTGAGCTACATCACAACTGCAGGGTCTGCCCAGAAGATGCAGTTACTTCACTGCAGCGATCATTTGGTCATTGGCAGTAATCCTCACTGTTTATAACGATATCAAACACATCCTGTTTTCCTTGCCAAAAATATTCCTTTCCCTTTGTGTCAAGTAAAATTCAGGACAAAGTTCTAAGCATCAGGTCACAGGGTTGTCTAAAAATGGGAAATGTCAGCCAAACTTAGTGTTCATATCCATTCTGCCTGGGGTTTCTTCTTCTTAAAGCATCTGCACAGCAGCTGAGATCAGATTTCCTTTTGCCTCAGCTAGTCCCACTAACACCTAATCCTGGCCTAACACACTTGTTATCCTGAGTAAGGTTGACTTTACCCATGTGCCAAATATCGAAAGCCAAGCTTGAAAACTGCCAGCCCAATTCTGGATTTTCTCTGTATGATCTGAGTAAAAAGCTTGTTTCTGTGCTGGGATTTTCTACTGACCATCCTGCTGGCACTGATGAAAGGCTTGAAAGCCGAAGGGCAGCATATGTGAAGAAGGATGTCAAAATCCAGATTTCCATTAATTCCCTAAGCAGAACAGCACATATTGAAACAAATTAACGTCACGTTTCTTCTAAGCGTGGCTCTTATTATATTCGTGTTTCCAGGTGGAGTTTGGGTTCTGGGACCCTGCTCAGCCGAGGCAGCTGAGCAATGCTAGCTGGGTGGAAGCCTGCAAAGTGTCTGTTTGCTCAGAGGCTGTGATGGAATTTGCTCCACAGGGGCTCAGCGGTCACTCGGCTCCTCAGTACCAGAGGCATACCAGTCTGAAAAACACGGAAGGACAGGATCAGGCCCTGAGCAGCCCTTTAATCCTATCTTATAAGTCTCACAGAGGAAAATCCATATTATGCTGTTGCCTAATACTGTTCATGGGATACAAGAAATCAGCTTAGCAAAAAAATCCTCTGTAAAATAAATACAAAATATTCCTTCTGCTTTTAAGTTAAAAAAATATCCACTGGGAGGTAGAAGGAAGAAAGAAATTTGCACCTGAAATCAATACAATGTGATCATATAATGATTTTTTTAACGTTAATTCACATACCAGATACTAATCCAGTCATTAAAAAGAACTTCATGTCTGAAATTTGGATGTTTATTTTACTTTTTATTATTATTACTGAGAAGGCAAATGCCTGTTCTTTTAAGAAAACAATATACTTGGTGCTGGTTTAGTTCCTGCTGTTGATTAGTGGCTGGTATATTGTCAGCAATGAAATCACAGTCAGAGATTTCAGTGAAATCCTGGATCGACTGCAGTCAGTGGGGATTTTACTGTGGCACTCTCCAGCAACATGTTACACAACTATAGTCCTGCTTTTAAGCAATCATAATGCTTTGAAACTCATAAATTGTGCTTTTTACAGTGCGACGTCATAGAGTAGATGTTGGTTTTATGCTTCCCTGGACAAGAGGCAAATCTGAGGCAAAACCTTTCTGTCAGCCCTAACACCAGATACGCCTTACTGAGTCACAGTCTGCGCAAAATATTCCTTCTCAAAATACAAGCAAGGGCCTGGGCAGAGCCCTGCACATCTAAACGTGGTTGTTTAGAAACCAGCTCTAAACGTTAGCTGGCTTAACACATAAATACAACAGGTTAGAGCCTTGGCACCTGCAATCGGACAAACAACAGCTTTGGGGGTTTTTTGTTTACTTTTAGACTCTGGATTTAAGAAAAGTTTTTGTGGAAAAAAAAGAAGCTGAAGATAAGATGAGCAGGTTCAGGCAGGAGGAGCCTGGAGTTACTAATTGTCTCTTCGCACATCAATTCAAAAGTTTGGGGTATCCTAAATAAGGTAGAATAGGGTGAGAAACAAAACATAACCCCACAGAGCAACAGCTTGTCTGTGCAAGCTTCATTTCTGGCCTAGCTGAGCCTCAGGAGGAAAATTTCTTCCCCATGTTCTAGCAGGGAAATGGGCTTTTTGAGAATCCAGACTGGCTTTATGATGGGAGTTCATTTCTGAAATGCGATTTCAGGGAGATGACAGAGCTGAACAGCCTGGGGTGGGCTTGCTTAAGCCTCCCTGGTTTGGAGGGAAGTATGGCTCTTCCAGGCGGGGTCTCAGCCTGACCACACCACACCACATCACACCACCACATGCTGGCGTGAGCAGGGCCACAGCGTGTCGCTCCCAGGCCTGATGGAAACCATCCCAATCTGTGCTTTCCATTCAGCGTTCCTATTAACGCAGCTGCTACTGCTTGCCTTGAATCCTTGGGAAGTGCCCTCAAATCCGAGGTTCGGACGCGCACATCCTTCCCATGCACGCAGTCTGTCGTAAATCCACCAGATTCCCCCTGAAAACCCGCTTCGGGGCTGCAGGGCAGGAGCCGGCCCCCAGCCCTGGGCTGAAAGCCCGATGCAGAGATCCTGATCCAGTCACACTGAAGTTGATGGCCAAGCGCCCGTCCATCCTGGGAAGAACAAAAGGGTTGGGCTTGGCAAATCATTTCCGTTAATGTAGGCAACAATTACTGATGCCTCTTTGCAAATTGCTCTTCTTTGACGTTTTTATAACTCAGTAATTTCCAGTTGCGTTCCCAAGTTTGCCTCTTTTGTGTCTAGCTTTCCTATTTTTGAGTGCATGCTTCACAACATTTAAACAAGCACTAACAACAAATTACCTGCTCAACTGGCTTCTGTGAAAAGGGGCCCTGAAACCTATTTACAAATTAAGGGGACGCGGGTGGGGAGGGAGCAATCACCGGGAGCGAGCGGCGGGTGTGCTGCAAATCACGCACGGGGTTCTGGCCAAAAAAGCCCTGCATTTGGCAAACGGGGAGGGCCCGGAGAAGAACAACTTTGTCTTTTACCCAAGACTTTCTTTCACTGGGAAAATTCCACCTGATTTTTTCTCCCCAACGTTAACACTCTGAAGGCACGATCCATCAGAGAAGCAAATCAATATGCGAACTACCCATACCCCACCAATGTGTTTTCCCGTTTGAGTCTACTTTGTATTTGCTTGTTTATTTCATTCCAACTGTTATAAAATAAATATTGCCTATATACGTTCTAAAAAATACCACAACTCTGTTTTAAGCACATTCACGACATGATCCAAGTTTCCCAGCCTTCCACAACCCTCTGCCAGAGCTTAACACGGAATCGATTACTCCAAATACAATTTTTCCTCTCCTCGCTTGAACCACGTAACTGTTAAAGAGGGGAAATAACCGCGTACTTTGTTTTGGTTTGTATTTTTATTCTCCTAAGCCTCCGCAGTGTTTTACTGCATGGTGGTGTTGATATATTTCGACTCCGGCTGATACTAGATCTCCTGCATCCCAGCGTCTTTGGCTAACTCTGGTCTCTCATTTCGGTAGCTTAATTTCGGTATAGTCATAAAGAAAACTCACGCCGTGCTTTTTACGTTATTTTAGAGAAATGAGCAAAGCACGGATTACTTCTAAAGCTGCCGAACTCTTAAGCAGGTGGTTGTGTACCGGCCACCTTTAAAATTCTGTTAGACATCCGTTTTCATTACTTTTCGTCGCTATGCCAATATCCTGCAAATTATTTACGCCCCGGATTTTAGCTGCTCGGGATTGTACCTGCTCTCATTGGACCCGGCACGTTGTGTTTTCCTTTGATCTCCTGAAAAATAAACTGGGACCTACCAAAATTTGCAGTCAGATTCGGTTGTCTTCCGCCGCATTTCGAGACATTCTTAGCATGGTCCAGAGCATCTTTAATATTTAACAGGTATTGTTGGACAGAAAAGCACCGACATTCACTCCTTGCTCTGCAAAAGGAATTTTAAATTAGTGTAGATCTCTGGGTTGTTTGTTGTTATTGTTTAGTTGTGGGTCTTTATCATTGTCATCATTATTTTCTACTGTAATAAAAATTAAAGGTTTAAATGGTATTTCTGCGATCTCTGAACATCAGGTGAAAAGTAAGGATCGGGGCCCTATCTCCCTTTCCTCTCTCCCCCTTTTTTGCAGCGGGAGCCACGGAAGAGCCGCTTCTCCTTGCCCTGAGCAGATCGCATCCCTCGTTTCCCCGCTTTACACCGGTGGGTCAGAGGCAGGCAGCACTCCGGGTCGGGAGGGTTTCCCGCACATCCTGTGGGCGATAGGTAAAAAGAAGGGAAAAAATAATAATAATTAAATAAGTCAGCTTTTGGTGTGGACGAAGAAGCGGCTCCGGGGCAGAATGGGCAGAAGGGTTCCAGGGGAGGCAGCAGGAGCTTGCGTGACTCAGGGCAGGAAAGAAGAGCTGTCCTCGGGCAGTCGAGACAAGCCAGCCTCTTTCATCTTTTCTGTCTCTTTGGCTTAATTTACCTCTGCCCTCCAACGCCCCGGGTGTTTAATCACATCAGATCTCCTTCAAGCCAA